>NC_060182.1:52043305-52343305 GCF_021184085.1 Oncorhynchus gorbuscha | reverse complement strand
CTGACATGATGTTCAACAAGAGAGCTGATCCAGTGCTCCCCATCCCCCAAAAAGGTAAGAACAAAAACTGATTTGTGTGCGGATGTTCATAGGTATACATGACCACCAGCACCACTGTGGTGCCCACCAGACCATCCGGTGAGGCACCCAGGATCCCAGACCCTGTGACCCAGGTACAGGTCCTCCACTGACTGCACCTGGTTGGTCACGGTTTGCTTCCTCCACTCACATTCCATATCTTTTACAGACGATATTGTGAACCGCAATAATAGCCCATGTAGCTGCATGGCTACACTTATGAGCTCCACAAGGCCATTCTCATGTGGTAGAGAGAATCCCCTGGTCACCTATAGAGACCTACCAACATGTTAAGTGTTACATTTGGTAGAGAGTGTCACCTATAGAGACCTGGCCAAGAGGAAGGATGTTAATTGCCACATGCCTTTCAACGCATGACTTTGAATATCTTGAAATGCATTTGATGTAGGAAATATGCTATATAAATGAAGTTTGATTTGGTTGATTTCATTACAGTTGCAGATATTTAATCTACTGTAATTATCACATCATAACTGCAGTTTTTCTATAAATTATCAAGTTAACAGTGAAAAGTTTATCACTTGACATATTAATCATATGGTTGGAAGGATCCTATCAATAAAGACTGTGTGAATGCATGTACCACTCTGAATAAATACTGTAGATAATGTGCCTTTGATGATTTGTCTCTGGTCATGAAACTACAATACAGGCTGGATGTGTAAACAGAGTAAATTCTGAATGTCAATAGATTTTTTGATTCATTCTCATCAATGACAACATTGTAGAACTGAGTTATCACTCATCTAATTTATTTTTATTTTTACAATGGGTGGGTCTAATTCTGAATGCTTCTTTCCAGCCAGTGTCTATTCCACAATTTACCACCAGCTAAATCTATGATGTTAAAATGCCTATTTACTCTGTTCCATCTGACTGCAATCCACTGTCTCATCAGCCCAGCTAGGTAATTTCTAAACTTCATCTCCACAATAAAAAGCATCGAGACATTATCTCACATTTCTTTTAGACTAACATATTTGTTTTCAACAGCGGAGATGTGTATAAACCTAACTGTGTGTCTCTCCGACATTTGCAACATTGTTTAAACATGCTCCAGCCGTCCCATAGTAATGAACGTGCCGGGACGAGACAGATAGGTAGGCAGCGTTTCTCAGCCAGTCTAAATTATGAATCAGTTGGCATGAATTACATTTTATTTTTGAATTAATTAAATTGTATTTTTGTGTCAATTCGCCAATTGGCAACCCATCCCTTATGGGATTATTTGACACATTTAAAAAAAAATACAATTAACTCATGGTAATTAAATTATAGTTCTTCCGGTGTTCTATGCATTGCGCATTGCATGAAGAGTGAAAAAATATATAAAAAATCTATACATAATAGTAAATAAGGTTATCCAAAATATTACATCCCTAGAGCAGTAAAATAATATATATACACTGTGGCAGACCAGGGGGTTTGGTCAAGATTAGCTCGGTTTCAAGTGTGTTTATTTAATCAACAAAAGAAAAGAATAAGACCTTCAGGATACCATCTTCTGGGGCTCCGGGGTCTTGCTGTATTCTGGGGGGAACAAAACTGAGCTTCCTCCGTTATCTCTGGGGCTGAGCATGACTATATGAGAGTAACCTTTCTTCCCCCAGTCCCCTCCTCCGTGTGCTGCCCTTCTGGCAGCTTTATGGGACTCGTCCAGCTGGTGAGCAATCAGCCCCTTGATTACTCACCAACCACAACCTGCCCCAATTACTCCTGGCTGGAGAGCCCGTCGAGACCTGGCACATCCAGCAAAGGGAGCCATCGCCTCGTAATGTAGACTCTGTCTGTCACCAGGCCTCGACAAGTCTCCCACTGGTGGCTGAACTACGCCACAATGGGATTGAGATCCGGGCTCTTCGCTGGCCATGGCAGAACACTGACATTCCTGTCTTGCAGGAAATCACGCACAGAACGAGCAGTATGGCTGGTGGCATTGTCATGCTGGAGGGTCATGTCAGGATGAGCCTGCAGGAAGGGTACCACATGAGGGAGGAGGATGTCTTCCCTGTAACGCACAGTGTTGAGATTGCCTGCAATGACAACAAGCTCAGTCCGATGATGCTGTGACACACCACCCCAAACCATGACGGACCCTCAACCTCCAAATCGCTCCCGCTCCAGAGTACAGGTCTCGGTGTAACGCTCATTCCTTCGACGATAAACGCGAATCTGACCATCACCCCTGGTGAGACAAAACCGCGACTGGTCAGTGTAGAGCACCTTTTGCAGGTCGAGCGACGGTGGGTTTGTGCCCATAGGCGACGCTGTTGCCGGTGATGTCTGGTGAGGACCTGCCTTACAACAGGCCTACAAGCCCTCAGTCCAGCCTCTTTCAGCCTATTGCGGACAGTCTGAGCACTGATGGAGGGATTGTGTGTTCCTGGTGTAACTCGGGCAGTTGTTGCCATCCTGTACCTGTCCCGCAGGTGTGATGTTCGGATGTATGGATCTTGTGCAGGTGTTGTTACACGTGGTCTGCCACTGCGAGGCCGATCAGCTGTCCATCCTGTCTCCCTGTAACGCTGTCTTGTGCGTCTCACAGTGTGGACATTGCAATTTATTTCTTTTTTTTGCTGAGTTTACATACATACATACATACATACATACATACATACATACATACATACATACATACATACATACATACATACATACATACATACATACATACATACATACATACATACATACATACATACATACATACATACATACATACATACATACATACATACATACATACATACATACATACATACATACATACATACATACATACATACATACATACATACATACATACATACTAAATTTTATCAGCATATCGATTGCGCAACCAGGGGTGGTAAAACCTTGGATCATTGTTACTCTAACTTCCGCGACGCATATAAGGCCCTGCCCCGCCCCCCTTTCGGGAAAGCTGACCACGACTCCATTTTGCTGATCCCTGCCTACAGGCAGAAGCTAAAACAAGAGGCTCCCACGCTGAGGTCTGTCCAACGCTGGTCAGACCAAGCGGACTCTACACTCCAAGACTGCTTCAAGTGGACTGGGACATGTTTCGTATTGCGTCAGATGGAAATATTGACGAATACGCTGATTCGGTGTGCGAGTTCATTAGAACGTGCGTCGAAGATGTCGTTCCCATAGCAACGATAAAAACATTCCCAAACCAGAAACCGTGGATTGATGGCAGCATTCGCGTGAAACTGAAAGCGCGAACCACTGCTTTTAATCAGGGCAAGGTGTCTGGTAACATGTCCGAATATAAACAATGCAGCTATTCCCTCCGCAAGGCTATTAAACAAGCTAAGCGTCAGTACAGAGACAAAGTGGAATCTCAATTCAATGGCTCAGACACAAGAGGCATGTGGCAGGGTCTACAGTCAATCACGGACTACAAGAAGAAACCCAGCCCAGTCACGGACCAGGATGTCTTGCTCCCAGGCAGACTAAATAACTTTTTTGCCCGCTTTGAGGACAATACAGTGCCACTGACACGGCCTGCAACGAAAACATGCGGTCTCTCCTTCACTGCAGCCGAGGTGAGTAAGACATTTAAACGTGTTAACCCTCGCAAGGCTGCAGGCCCAGACGGCATCCCCAGCCGCGCCCTCAGAGCATGCGCAGACCAGCTGGCCGGTGTGTTTACGGACATATTCAATCAATCCCTATACCAGTCTGCTGTTCCCACATGCTTCAAGAGGGCCACCATTGTTCCTGTTCCCAAGAAAGCTAAGGTAACTGAGCTAAACGACTACCGCCCCGTAGCACTCACTTCCGTCATCATGAAGTGCTTTGAGAGACTAGTCAAGGACCATATCACCTCCACCCTACCTGACACCCTAGACCCACTCCAATTTGCTTACCGCCCAAATAGGTCCACAGACGATGCAATCTCAACCACACTGCACACTGCCCTAACCCACCTGGACAAGAGGAATACCTATGTGAGAATGCTGTTCATCGACTACAGCTCGGCATTCAACACCATAGTACCCTCCAAGCTCGTCATCAAGCTCGAGACCATGGGTCTCGACCCCGCCCTGTGCAACTGGGTACTGGATTTCCTGACGGGCCGCCCCCAGGTGGTGAGGGTAGGCAACAACATCTCCTCCCCGCTGATCCTCAACACGGGGGCCCCACAAGGGTGCGTTCTGAGCCCTCTCCTGTACTCCCTGTTCACCCACGACTGCGTGGCCACGCACGCCTCCAACTCAATCATCAAGTTTGCGGACGACACAACAGTGGTAGGCTTGATTACCAACAACGACGAGACGGCCTACAGGGAGGAGGTGAGGGCCCTCGGAGTGTGGTGTCAGGAAAATAACCTCACACTCAACGTCAACAAAACTAAGGAGATGATTGTGGACTTCAGGAAACAGCAGAGGGAACACCCCCCTATCCACATCAATGGAACAGTAGTGGAGAGGGTAGCTAGTTTTAAGTTCCTCGGCATACACATCACAGACAAACTGAATTGGTCCACTCACACTGACAGCGTCGTGAAGAAGGCGCAGCAGCGCCTATTCAACCTCAGGAGGCTGAAGAAATTCGGCTTGTCACCAAAAGCACTCACAAACTTCTACAGATGCACAATCGAGAGCATTCTGGCGGGCTGTATCACCGCCTGGTACGGCAACTGCTCTGCCCTCAACCGTAAGGCTCTCCAGAGGGTAGTGAGGACTGCACAACGCATCACCGGGGGCAAACTACCTGCCCTCCAGGACACCTACACCACCCGTTGTTACAGGAAGGCCATAAAGATCATCAAGGACATCAACCACCCGAACCACTGCCTGTTCACCCCGCTATCATCCAGAAGGCGAGGTCAGTACAGGTGCATCAAAGCTGGGACCGAGAGACTGAAAAACAGCTTCTATCTCAAGGCCATCAGACTGTTAAACAGCCACCACTAACATTGAGTGGCTGCTGCCAACACACTGTCATTGACACTGACCCAACTCCAGCCATTTTAATAATGGGAATTGATGGGAAATGATGTAAATATATCACTAGCCACTTTAAACAATGCTACCTTATATACTGTTACTTACCCTACATTATTCATCTCATATGCATATGTATATACTGTACTCTACATCATCGACTGCATCCTTATGTAACACATGTATCACTAGCCACTTTAACTATGCCACTTTGTTTACTTTGTCTACACACTCATCTCATATGTATATACTGTACTCGATACCATCTACTGTATGCTGCTCTGTACCATCACTCATTCATATATCCTTATGTACATGTTCCTTATCCCCTTACACTGTGTATAAAACAGTTTTGGAATTGTTAGTTAGATTACTTGTTGGTTATCACTGCATTGTCGGAACTAGAAGCACAAGCATTTCGCTACACTCGCATTAACATCTGCTAACCATGTGTATGTGACAAATAAAATTTGATTTGATTTTGATTGGATTTGTATAGCCTCAAAACATGGTTCAAACTATCATTTTTATATAATGAATGGCCGTTATTGCATCCATAGCGCCCTTATGTTTATGGTCAGTGCTAACTGGGATCCTTGGGACGTCCTTACCCTAAACCATAACCCTAACCATAACAAAATCCCTTACCTAACCTTAAACATTTTAAATGTCCACTTCAATGGGGTAGGGACGTCCAAAGGAACTGGAATAGCACGGACCATATGTTTTTTATTATCAGAGAGCTGTAGCCATGAATACTGGGCAGGGGACACAAAATAAGAGAGACATGTGTGAGAGACAGACAGTGGCCTGACCATAGAATTATAGAATATTATTATGACATAGCCTGACAATAGGTCACAGAAAATAACTATTTTCTGAGGGAAATTAATATGAGGCCTTTGCGGCCCCAAGTTGCCCATCCCTGACCCAGAGTCCTGAAATGTTGTGCATAGTTCCCTCTTCTCACAAGGAACAAATTTGCTTCAAGGAACCACAAGGTCTGCCATTATGTATTTTCCATTTAGCATTTTCTTTTTAAACATTTAAAATATATCTCCTCTGGAACCACAGGGCCAATCTGGATGAAACTTGATACTTGGCATCTATGGACCAAGGTCTTTCAATGCAATATTTTTCAGACTAGTATGTCAGACAACTGACCAAAGGGGACGTGGTCTGGCACATAAATGCATATTTGTAATGTAACCAAACATGGTACACATGTTCCAAACCCTATCCAGACTCAACACATGCAAACACATTCAGATTGACCATACGGTGGCGCTCTTGATCTGTTTGACTCAGTGTTGAAATTTAAAACCTCTGTGGTTATTGTTTTGTGTTATTTTGATGTTCTTCCTTATTGTGTGGTGTCAAAATCTGACTGAATTGTTGTAACTTCTTTTGCTCTTTTTTTCTACTGTTATTCAAAAGGTGCTGTCAGGACAAACACTTTAACATGCAAGGCTACAGATGGGGAGAGACGTTTTAAGGTGGCTGAAGCTTGCAACAGAGAAGGAGGAATAAAGGAGAGGACCGAACACAGCAAGGAAAGGGCAGATAGACCCAGAGAGACATAGATACATGTAAAGGATAAACACTGACTTGTAACTTATCTCGAAATCATGGATGACTTGGTACTGCCCGAGAGTATTAGTTGCAGATAATGTGCAGAACAGAGGTGTTTATACCGCTTATACCATTGGTGCCAAAGAAAACAAGCACACATTTACTGGTAAACATTTTCATTGCAATGAAGTTAATTCATACCATTTCATCCTTCCACTATACCTGGTTGTTAGTTCTATTGGTTAGGTTGCTAGAAAAGCAGACTTGTTGTTCATTCTATTTGTTTGATAGCTATGCAGGCTGGTTAAGTTCTTATCCCTAGCTTGCTAGCTAGCATGCTCTACCATACCTTGGCCGAGATAGTCTTGAATCACATCGTTGTGTCAGTCATACAGAGTAACATTGTTTCAGAATTCTTAGCAGACTGGGATTTTTTTTTTTTACATAATTGGATAATAGCTTCACTTGTTCTTCTCGTCATGGAAGCCTTACTTCATATTATTCTGATATTTTTCCGTGTGAATACCAATAGATTCAGTTTCCCCAAACGTGCACAATTTCTCAGAAAGCGCTTGCTCTTCTCCATTCATGAGTACAGGGCCGGATTAAGAAATCAAAGCCCCTCCACCCCCCATTTCCCCTGCACCAAGATGCAATTTGATGCGTGGTACATTTACTGTTGAAGAAATGTCTTGCAATTCAACATAACTTGCACGATAGAAGACATTAGCTGAATCTTTTTTTAATACCACACAAATGACCGAAATGAGTGGCTACACTGACAAACTGAGAACAATCTGGTCTTGAAGTCAAACAAACAATAGCCCAGGCCAGTGAAGCGACACACAGATTGTACAATATTAGGAGGCAATTTTTTGATATATAGTACCAGTCAAAAGTTGACACACCTACTCATTCAAGGGCTTTTGTTTATTTTTACTATTTTCTACATTGAACTCCTTCAAAACTGAAAAGCATTCCTCGTGAAGCTGTTTGAGAGAACGCCAAGTGTGCAAAGCTGTCAAGGCAAAGGGTGGCTACTTTGAAGAATCTGAATAAATTTAGATTTGTTTAACACTTTTTTTGGTTACTACATGATTCCATGTGTGTTATTTCATAGTTTTGATGTCTTCACTATTATTCTACAGTGTAGAAAACTGTATAATAAAAAAAAAAATTAAACCTGGAATGAGTAGGTGTGTCTAAACTTTTGGCTGGTAGTGTATGTATTTTTTAGGCTACTAAATACAATTTCCAGTGGCACACTGACTTACCTCATGAAGAAGATGAAGCCATAGGCTATTGCTCACAGTGATGGTCGATGCGCAATAGCCTATCTCAAGATGAGCTACCTTGAAAAACAGTGCTGCTGTATGCAAGAATGTGGGAGTTGTTGAGAAAGGTTTTCTTCTCTTGGTTCTACAGACAGATTAGTCTTCTCTTCTCAGCAGTAGGTGTTCCAAACGGTACATTTTCCCCACGATTGTATTTTGAAATTTGCAAAAGGCAAACAGACAACAGCTGCAACAAACCCTTCTATGAATTATACTTTGTCTATGGCCATACTGCAACAAGCTGTAGGCCTATATGTGGTGTGCCTGCTGGCCGCCTGTCTCTCCACCCACTCATTCCAATACGTTCTGCAGTGTATGATGCATCAAAGAGTGGCATATGGCATCTAAACCATTTGATATTGATATACCATTGTAGCTTAGGTATCCTTGGTGTTAGAGATCAGACTTTGGAGCCTGCGGTATATCATCCACTACTATATAATGGTTTCTAAAGAAATCACTAAAATAAACATCCTTTCAAAAATATTTTCTGTATCTGGGCATTGGTGTCCTGACTATGCTTTCGTGTCACCCAGGTCCAAGGCTGCTGTGTAAGCAGCATGGAAACACAGTTACTGGAAATTCTCTAATCTCCTCCTATTGATTTTTCGGGAGCCTTCTGAACATTTACAGGAATAAAAGAGACACACAAGCCTTTTTTAAATGATTTTTCACTAGAGGTCAGGAGAAAGGAGGAGGATGTGAGGAGGCAAATACTGTAAATCCACGATGGGGAGGAATCAAAGATGGGAAAGGCCCTCTGATTCCCAGTCTCTGGAGTTGTTATTGACGGCACTGGATCGAATGGGCAATGTGTTAGGCCAAGGAAGGATATGTGCAAGTGCTACTAGTCTAGTGGTTAGTGTTGGGCCAGTAACCAAAAGGTTGCTGGATTGAATCTCCGAGCTGACAAGGTAAAAATCTGACGTTCTGCCCCTGAACAAGGCAATGAACCCACTGTTCCCCGGGAGCTGAAGATGTGGATGTTGATTATGGCAGCCCCTGCATCTCTCTGAGGGGTTGGGTTAAATGCAGAAGACACATTTCAGTTGAATGCATTCAGTTGTACAACTGACTAGGTTTTCCCCTAGATTGGCATTTTTGAGCTTGAGGATCTTTGGAAAAGTATAGTTTAGATGACTGATGGAGGCGCTGTGTTGAAGCCACCGTACCTCCATCTTGACTCTTCCCCACCATTGTAAAAAATATTTTGGAAACTTTAGAAATGCATTTATTAATGTCTACATTTGTTTTTGCCACATTTATTATATTACAGACACCTTAATGCATAATTTTAAATTATGTTAGCTAAACAAAAATATTTCCCTTAAAGTATAATTTTTGGAGGACTACTACTGAGTAGTGCCAATATGGCCAACCGGTGGCTTCAAAGCCTTTCAATTGCCAATATATTTTAAGTTAGGTTTAATTTTTAAGGAAAAGTTATTCACCAAATAAAACAACAAAAATATTTCCCTTAAAGTATAATTTTTGGAGGACTACTACTGAGTAGTGCCAATATGGCCAACCGGTGGCTTCAAAGCCTTTCAATTGCCAATATATTTTAAGTTAGGTTTAATTTTTAAGGAAAAGTTATTCACCAAATAAAACAAGTGATAACCAACTATACAGATAAACATAAATAATAAAATTAAAAACGGTGTGCTGGTGTGATTGGAAGCCCAAGGGCGTATATGAAAACCACACCACAAAAAACGATATACAATACATAAGTAAAAAAATCTAAAGGTTTGTTAAAAGGGATAACAAAACCTACTAATTATAAATGTATACATTAATTGATCAGAAATCACAAAAAATATATATACTGTTTATATTTGTTTTGTTGAAATGTGAGTGTGTGAGAGTTAGTGTTATGCTGGTGAATGAGGACCCAAAAGCGACTTAGCGAAAACAGAGTTTTTATTCCAGTAAATGGCAAAAGTAATAATCCTGGAACACTAAAGAAGAAAACAAAACAGGAAAAAACTTAAATCCACTCGTAGTAACGAGGACAGACTGGAGACTCGACCATTGACTGCAGGTTGCTTCGGGAAGGCACCGACCGTAGCAGACTAAGACACCTGCTCACACGCAGCATCTGAAGGAGACAAGACACGACAGGGCGAGACAAGGACACAGCACAGCGAACATTATACAAGGATCCGACAAGGACAGAAGTGGAAAACAAGGGGAGAAATAGGGACTCTAATCAGAGGCAAAATAGGGGACAGGTGTGAAAAGACTAAATGAGTGAGTTAGGAGAATGAGGAACAGCTGGGAGCAGGAACGGAACGATAGAGAGAAGAGAGAGAGGGAGGGGGAGAGAGAGGGATAGAAAAAGGGAACGAACCTAATAAGACCAGCAGGGGGAAACGAACAGAAGGGAAAACACAGGGACAAGACAATATATGACAAAACATGACAGTACCCCCCCACTCACCGAGCGCCTCCTGGCGCACTCGAGGAGGAATCCTGGCGGCAACGGAGGAAATCATCAATCAGCGAACGGTCCAGCACGTCCCGAGATGGAACCCAACTCCTCTCCTCAGGACCGTAACCCTCCCACTAAGTACTGGTGACCACGTCCCCGAGAACGCATGTCCATGATCCTACGTACCTTGTAAATAGGTGCGCCCTCGACAAGGACGGGGGGGGGGAAGACGAACGGGGTGCGAAGAAAGGGCTTGACACAGGAGACATGGAAGACAGGATGGACGCGACAAAGATGTCGCGGAAGAAGCAGTCGCACAGCGACAGGATTGACGACCTGGGAGACACGGAACGGACCAATGAACCGCGGAGTCAACTTACGAGAAGCTGTCGTAAGGGGAAGGTTACGAGTGGAAAGCCACACTCTCTGGCCACGACAATACCTAGGACTCTTAATCCTACGTTTATTGGCGGCTCTCACAGTCTGCGCCCTGTAACGGCAAAGTGCAGACCTCACCCTCCTCCAGGTGCGCTCACAACGTTGGACAAACGCCTGAGCGGAGGGAACGCTGGACTCGGCGAGCTGGGACGAGAACAGAGGAGGCTGGTAACCCAGACTACTCTGAAACGGAGATAGCCCGGTAGCAGACGAAGGAAGCGAGTTGTGAGCGTATTCTGCCCAGGGGAGCTGTTCTGCCCAAGACGCAGGGTTTCTAAAAGAAAGGCTGCGTAGTATGCGACCAATCGTCTGATTGGCCCTTTCTGCTTGACCGTTAGACTGGGGATGAAAACCGGAAGAGAGACTGACGGAAGCACCAATCAAACGACAGAACTCCCTCCAAAACTGTGACGTGAATTGCGGACCTCTGTCTGAAACGGCGTCTAACGGGAGGCCATGAATTCTGAACACATTCTCGATGATGATTTGTGCCGTCTCCTTAGCGGAAGGAAGCTTAGCGAGGGGAATGAAATATGCCGCCTTAGAGAACCTATCGACAACCGTAAGAATCACAGTCTTCCCCGCAGACGAAGGCAGACCGGTAATGAAGTCTAAGGCGATGTGAGACCATGGTCGAGAAGGAATGGGAAGCGGTCTGAGACGACCGGCAGGAGGAGAGTTACCTGACTTAGTCTGCGCGCAGTCCGAACAAGCAGCCACGAAACGGCGTGTGTCACGCTCCTGAGTAGGCCACCAAAAGCGCTGGCGAATAGAAGCAAGTGTACCTCGAACGCCGGGATGGCCAGCTAACTTGGCAGAGTGAGCCCACTGAAGAACAGCCAGACGAGTAGAAACAGGAATGAAAAGAAGGTTACTAGGACAAGCGCGCGGCGACGCAGTGTGAGTGAGTGCTTGCTTAACCTGTCTCTCAATTCCCCAGACTGTCAACCCGACAACACGCCCATAAGGAAGAATCCCCTCGGGATCGGTAGAAGCCACAGAAGAACTAAAGAGATGGGATTATGCATCAGGCTTGGTGTTCTTATTACCCGGGCGATAAGAAATCACAAACTCGAAACGAGCGAAAAACAACGCCCAACGAGCTTGACGTGCATTAAGTCGTTTGGCAGAACGGATGTACTCAAGGTTCTTATGGTCAGTCCAAACGACAAAAGGAACGGTCGCCCCCTCCAACCACTGTCGCCATTCGCCTAGGGCTAAGCGGATGGCGAGCAGTTCGCGGTTACCCACATCATAGTTGCGTTCCGATGGCGACAGGCGATGAGAAAAATAAGCGCAAGGATGGACCTTATCGTCAGACTGGAAGCGCTGGGATAGAATGGCTCCCATGCCCACCTCTGAAGCGTCAACCTCGACAATGAATTGTTTAGTGACGTCAGGAGTAACGAGGATAGGAGCGGACGTAAAACGCTTCTTGAGGAGATCAAAAGCTCCCTGGGCGGAACCGGACCACTTAAAGCACGTCTTGACAGAAGTAAGAGCTGTGAGAGGGGCAGCAACTTGACCGAAATTACGAATGAAACGCCGATAGAAATTAGCGAAACCTAGAAAGCGCTGCAACTCGACACGTGACCTTGGAACGGGCCAATCACTGACAGCCTGGACCTTAGCGGGATCCATCTGAATGCCTTCAGCGGAAATAACAGAACCGAGAAAAGTGACAGAGGAGACATGAAAGGCGCACTTCTCAGCCTTCACGTAGAGACAATTCTCTAAAAGGCGCTGGAGTACACGTCGAACGTGCTGAACATGAATCTCGAGTGACGGTGAAAAAATCAGGATATCGTCAAGGTAGACAAAAACAAAGATGTTCAGCATGTCTCTCAGTACATCATTAACTAATGCCTGAAAAACAGCTGGAGCATTAGCGAGACCAAACGGCAGAACCCGGTACTCAAAATGCCCTAACGGAGTGTTAAACGCCGTTTTCCACTCGTCCCCCTCTCTGATGCGCACGAGATGGTAAGCATTACGAAGGTCCAACTTAGTAAAGAACCTGGCTCCCTGCAGAATCTCGAAGGCTGATGACATAAGGGGAAGCGGATAACGATTCTTAACCGTTATGTCATTCAGCCCTCGATAATCCACGCAGGGGCGCAGAGTACCGTCCTTCTTCTTAACAAAAAAAAACCCCGCTCCGGCAGGAGAGGAAGAAGGCACTACGGTGCCGGCGTCAAGAGAAACAGACAAATAATCCTCGAGAGCCTTACGTTCGGGAGCCGACAGAGAGTATAGTCTACCCCGAGGGGGAGTGGTCCCCGGAAGGAGATCAATACTACAATCATACGACCGGTGAGGAGGAAGGGAGTTGGCTCTGGACCGACTGAAGACCGTGCGCAGATCATGATATTCCTCCGGCACTCCTGTCAAATCACCAGGTTCCTCCTGAGAAGAGGGGACAGAAGAAACAGGAGGGATAGCAGACATTAAACACTTCACATGACAAGAAACGTTCCAGGATAGGATAGAATTACTAGACCAATTAATAGAAGGATTATGACATACTAGCCAGGGATGACCCAAAACAACAGGTGTAAAAGGTGAACGAAAAATCAAAAAGGAAATGGTCTCACTGTGGTTACCAGATACTGTGAGGGTTAAAGGTAGTGTCTCATATTTGATACTGGGGAGATGACTACCATCTAAGGCGAACATGGGCGTGGGCTTCCCTAACTGTCTGAGAGGAATGTCATGTTTCCGAGCCCATGCTTCGTCCATAAAACAACCCTCAGCCCCAGAGTCTATCAAGGCACTGCATGAAGCAGCCGAACTGGTCCAGCGTAGATGGACCGACATAGTAGTACAGGATCTTGATGGAGAGACCTGAGTAGTAGCGCTCACCAGTAGCCCTCCGCTTACTGATGAGCTCTGGCTTTTACTGGACATGAATTGACAAAATGTCCAGCAAAACCGCAATAGAGGCACAGGCGGTTGGTGATCCTCCGTTCCCTCTCCTTAGTCGAGATGCGAATACCTCCCAGCTGCATGGGCTCAGTCTCTGAGCCGGAGGAAGGAGATGGTTGCGATGCGGAGAGGGGGAACACCGTTAACGCGAGCTCTCTTCCACGAGCTCGGTGACGAAGATCTACCCGTCGTTCTATGCGGATGGCGAGTGCAATCAAAGAGTCCACACTGGAAGGAACCTCCCGGGAGAGAATCTCATCCTTAACCTCTGCGTGGAGTCCCTCCAGAAAACGAGCGAGCAGCACCGGCTCGTTCCAGTCACTAGAGGCAGCAAGAGTGCGAAACTCTATAGAGTAATCCGTTATGGATCGATCACCTTGACATAGGGAAGCCAGGGCCCTAGAAGCCTCCCTACCAAAAACTGAACGATTAAAAACCCGTATCATCTCCTCTTTAAAGTTCAGGTAATTGTTAGAACAATCAGCCCTTGCCTCCCAGATAGCTGTGCCCCACTCTCGAGCCCGGCCAGTAAGGAGTGAAATGACGTAAGCAATCCGAGCTCTCTCTCTTGAGTATGTGTTGGGTTGGAGAGAGAACACAATATCACACTGGGTGAGAAAGGAGCGGCACTCAGTGGGCTGCCCGGAGTAACATGGTGGGTTATTAACCCTAGGTTCCGGAGACTCGGCAGACCAGGAAGTAGCTGGTGGCACGAGACGAAGACTCTGAAACTGTCCAGAGAGGTCGGAAACCTGAGCGGCCAGGGTCTCAACGGCATGACGAGCAGCAGACAATTCCTGCTCGTGTCTGCCGAGCATAGCTCCCTGGATCTCGACGGCAGTGTTACGAGAATCCGTAGTCGCTGGGTCCATTCTTGGTCGGATCCTTCTGTTATGCTGGTGAATGAGGACTCAAAAGCGACTTAGCGAAAACAGAGTTTTTATTCCAGTAAATGGCAAAAGTAATAATCCTGGAACACTAAAGAAGAAAACAAAACAGGAAAAAACTTAAATCCACTCGTAGTAACGAGGACAGACTGGAGACTCGACCATTGACTGCAGGTTGCTTCGGGAAGGCACCGACCGTAGCAGACTAAGACACCTGCTCACACGCAGCATCTGAAGGAGACAAGACACGACAGGGCGAGACAAGGACACAGCACAGCGAACATTATACAAGGATCCGACAAGGACAGAAGTGGAAAACAAGGGGAGAAATAGGGACTCTAATCAGAGGCAAAATAGGGGACAGGTGTGAAAAGACTAAATGAGTGAGTTAGGAGAATGAGGAACAGCTGGGAGCAGGAACGGAACGATAGAGAGAAGAGAGAGAGGGAGGGGGAGAGAGAGGGATAGAAAAAGGGAACGAACCTAATAAGACCAGCAGGGGGAAACGAACAGAAGGGAAAACACAGGGACAAGACAATATATGACAAACATGACAGTTAGGCTATATGAAGGAGATTACTGAGTAGTTTGGTTCATCAGGCTGCCTCCAGTCTTCACTTGACGATATTGGTTTTGACAATGTGAAGATAAGAATTCCAGAGTATTGTGAGGTGCGGCAGTGGGGAGGAAATGAAAAGTTGTACGACTGAATGTATTCAACTGAAATGTGTCTTCCGTATTTAACCCAACCCCTCTGAATCAGAGAGGTGCGGGGGGGGAGGCTGCCTTAAGGGTGAAGGTTATCGTCTTGCGTTACATTACATAGATGGATTTCAGAATTAACCTGGAAGAATCCATTGAAGAGTTTAGGTAAACTGTCTGGGAGCTATGAGTATTTGAAGATGAAAGTGCATAATTGGGGTACCTTCATTTCGTAAATAGGCAAGATATTGAGTTTTGTAAACAAAGGTGCAGATGGAGCCAGATCATTAGAGGAGGTGGCTAGTCTTGCAAATTTATTTTGTATGATGAGTAATTTGTGTAGGTAGGATGCTTATGCACTGGCCGAGACAATATTACAGTAAATGAGATATGGGTACATTAAGCAAATTTGATCACGTTGCTGCAGACAAATTGAATATGATCTTTCCAGGATAACTTTTCATTAATCAGAACTCAGAGGAATCTAGTTCATGTGACCTGTTCCATTTCATTCCCACCAACTAGGTAAGTCAGCTAAGAACAAATTCTTATTTACAATGACGGCCTACCCCGGCTAAACCCAGATGAGGCTGGGCCAATTGTGCGCCGCCATTTGGGATTCCTGGTTTGGGCTTAGTGGTACTATCATTTGTTTTTCAACAGGACAATGACCCAACACACCTCCAGGCTGTGTACGGGCTATTTTACTAAGAAAGAGAGTGATGGAGTGCTGCATCAGATTACCTGTCCTCCACAATCCATAAAACTTCAACCAAATTGAGTTGGTTTGGGATGAGTCGGACCGCAGAGTGAAGGAAAAGCAGCCAACAAGTGCTCAGCATATGTGGGAACACAATCAAGACTGTTGGAAAAGCATTTCCATTTGACAAATAAAATAAAAACCTTTGAATGAGTAGGTGTTCTAAAACATATGACTGGTAGTGTAGATTAGAGGCTCAGTCATCGAGGAAAACACTGATTTTTACCAAAGAGGCACCAATCTCATCAGGACCTGCTGCTGATATCTTTAAGTTACCAATTACCTCCATCACCAGGAGGATTAAACTGAAGGAGAGAAGGGAAATGTCCCTTAAATGTAATCCAAGGGATTTCCATCAGTTGTCTCTATTTTCTTTGACAGAGGAACCCACATTCACAAAATAAGCTATTAAATTCACATGAAATAACATCAGGATCACTATAGGTCTTATTTCCAACAATACATTGAGATGGGATAGTTGTAGATGCCTTTTTCTCATTCAACAGTTGACTGATGATTTTCCACGTTGACTTTATATTATTGAAGGATTCTTGGAATTTGTTAGTAAAATATATTTTTGGGGATATCTGAAGTAGGTGAGTCAATTTGTTCTTGTACTTTTTGTAATCAACATCTTAAAGCGCTCACAATTACTTTAGTTAAATATTCTACATTTAATGCTACTAATCATTCCCATCTGTTCATTTCCAGCTGTCAAGTGTCAAATTGGAAAGTGGTTAGAAATGTTAGTATAAAGTATACCTGTATTAGCCACATTATTCAAAGAATTTGTACAAATATGATCAATAAGGGTGTCAGATGAACTGGTCACTCTGTGGTTTATAGATGACGGGATACAGATGAACTGGTCACTCTGTGGGCTTATAGATGACGGGATACAGATGAACTGGTCACTCTGTGGCTTATAGATGACGGGATACAGATGAACTGGTCACTCTGTGGGCTTATAGATGACGGGATACAGATGAACTGGTCACTCTGTGGGCTTATAGATGACGGGATACAGATGAACTGGTCACTCTGTGGGCTTATAGATGACGGAATACAGATAGCTGGGAGTATAAAGTATTCAGAAAGTCATATGTCAGTGAGTAGTTCTCACTTTTAAATAAGTTTGTCGTAATCACCCAATAGAAAACACATTTGATCTTCATTATTAATCAAATCCAAGGTTGATGCAAGGATATCAATGAAACTATCAATGTCAGAATTGGATGGCCGATTACAACTTTTTGACCACAATTTTTTTTTATATTAAAAGGGATTCAACATCAATGTTATCAGATGTAAGTGCGAGGTCCTCTCTTAGAAATAATTGAAAATGTTTATGAACAAAAAAGGACAATCCTCCTCCCACTCTTGATGTTCTACAGTGGTGAACAGCATTATAAGGACAGCATTATAAGGAAACGTCATAAAGCAAGGTTGACTCTTCAGTCAACCATGTTTCTGAATGGACAACAATGGAAAATTAATGTTTGAGGGAAGACCGATAATGAACAAGGTGGTCATGATTTTTAGGAAGATTCTGAACATTCAAACGAAAGGTAAAAAAAAATAAGCATGTCTTGGAATTAAACTGCTATACACAGGTTGTTAAATTTCTTTACATTGTAGTATTCACAAGTGATAGACTTATTGTGAGTGGGTGAACTCACCTAATGCCAACAGTTGTTCATAATAATGCTGTTACAATACTTCTGTTACAAAAAGAGCGTGAGAGAGAGACAGTTGGATGCTGACTGACTTCAGGTATTTTATTATTTTATTTGATTACATTTCAGGAAATATGAATCTGTATCAACACAATCATTGTATTTATAGTTCTCTTCATTAATATAATGGGTTAAAGACAGACTCGGGAATTAGGGGTTCTGAGGGTGATGCAGCACCCCCTGAAAAAAATCAGATTTGTATTTATATTCAACAAAAAATATTAATTGCATTATTTATTTGTATTTTATTTTACGAAAGTAGTCCACTGGGCATTTTCTAGTATAAACGGACCGATATAGAAGTCTGTAGCATGGACAAAAGTACATTTTCAGTATCTCTGCTTTGGGAAAAAAGGTAGTTGTTTAATTAACTGATGGAATTGTAAGAGTTGTTGCCCTGTCCCTTTCTCTGTGATTGTCATTCTAATGAAATTCAGAAAGAACAAAAGCCTGTCCTCAAACATTTACATCAAAAGGTGCAAAGTTATGGGCAAAGACACAAAACAGACTGTCCATCATCATGAAGAAAAACAATGCACAGTAATTGAGTACATTAAGACATCAAGCGGTTTGAAACAATGTGATGTGATGGTGTGGCATAGTTGGTAGAGCATGGCAGTTGCATTGCTAGGGTTGTGGGTTCGATTCCCACGGGAGACCAGGGTTCTAAATTTGAAGAAATTAAAATATATTTCGAATCGTTTAACACTTTTGGTTACCACATGATTTAATTTGTGTTATTTCAAAGTATTAATTGTCTTCACTATTATTCTACAATGTAGAAAATAGTAAAAATAAAGAAAAACCCTTGAATGAGGTGTGTCCAAACTTTTGACTGGTACTGTGTACATATATCACAGGAGGATGGTGGCAACTTAATTGGGGAAGACGGGCTCGAGGTAATGGTTGGACCAAAATAATCTCAGCAAAAAAAGAAACGTCACCTTTTTCAGTACCCTGTCTTTCAAAGATAATTCGTAAAAATCCAACTAACTTCACAGATCTTCATTGTAAAGGGTTTAAACACTGTTTCCCATGCTTGTTCAAATCAAAATCAAATCAAATTTATTTGTCACATACACGTGGTTAGCAGTTAATGTGAGTGTTGCGAAATGCTTGTGCTTCTAGTTCTGACAATGCAGTAATAACCAACGAGTAATCTAACCTAACAATTCCAAAACTACTACCTTATGCAACTACTACCTTATGCACATCTTGCATAGGCAAGATGCAGTTGATGGTATCGAGTACAGTATATACATATGAAATGAGTAATGTAGGGTATGCAAACAAAGTGGCAGAGTTTAAAGTAGCTAGTGATATGTGTATTACATAAAGATGCAGTAGATGATATAGAGTACAGTATATACATATGAGATGAGTAATGTAGGGTATGTAAACATTATATTAAGTAGCATTGTTTAAAGTGGCTTGTGATATATTTTCCCATCAATTTCCATTATTAAAGTGGCTGGGGTTGAGTCAGTGTGTTGGCAGCAGCCACTCAATGTTAGTGGTGGCTGTTTAACAGACGGATGGCCTTGAGACAGAAGCTGTTTTTCAGTCTCTGCTTTGATGCACCTGTACTGACCTCGCCTTCTGGATGATAGCGGGGTGAACAGGCAGTGGCTCGGGTGGTTGATGTCCTTGATGATCTTTTTGGCCTTCCTGTGACATCGGGTGGTGTAGGTGTCCTGGAGGGCAGGTCGTTTGCCCCCGGTGATGCGTTGTGCAGACCTCACTACCCTCTGGAGAGCCTTACGGTTGTGGGCGGAGCAGTTGCCGTACCAGGTGGTGATACAGCCCGACAGGATGCTCTCGATTGTGCATCTGTAGAAGTTTGTGAGTGCTTTTGGTGACAAGCTGAATTTCTTCAACCTCCTGAGGTTGAAGAGGCGCTGCTGCGCCTTCTTCACGATGCTGTCTGTGTGGGTTAACCGATTCAGTTTTTCTGTGATGTGTACGCCCAGGAACTTAAAACTTACTACCCTCTCCACTACTGTCCCGTCGATGTGGATAGGGAGGTGCTCCCTCTGCTGTTTCCTGAAGTCCACAATCATCTCCTTTGTTTTGTTGATGTTGAGTGTGAAGTTATTTTCCTGACACCACATTCCGAGGGCCCTCACCTCCTCCCTGTAGGCCATCTCGTCATTGTTGGTAATCAAGCCTACCACTGTAGTGTCGTCTGCAAACTTGATGAATGAGTTGGAGGCGTGCATGGCCACGCAGTCGAGGGTGAACAGGGAGTACAGGAGAGGGCTCAGAACGCACCCTTGTGGGGCCCCAGTGTTGAGGATCAGCGGGGTGGAGATGTTGTTACCTACCCTCACCACCTGGGGGCAGGCCCGTCAGGAAGTCCATTACCCAGTTGCACAGGACGGGGTCGAGACCCATGGTCTCGAGCTTGATGATGAGTTTGGAGGGTACTATGGTGTTAAATGCTGAGCTGTCGTCGATGAACTGCATTCTCGCATAGGTATTCCTCTTGTCCAGATGGGTTAGGGCAGTGTGCAGTGTGGTTTCAATTGCGCCGTTTGTAGACCTATTTGGGAGGTAAGAAAATTGGAGTGGGTCTAGGGTGTCAGGTAGGGTGGAGGTGATATGGTCCTTGACTAGTCTTTCAAAGCACTTCATGATGTCGGAAGTGAGTGCTACGACTAGTCGTTTAGCTCAGTTACCTTAGCTTTCTTGGGAACAGGGAAAATGGTGGCCCTCTTGAAGCACGTGGGAACAGCAGACTGGGATAAGGATTGATTGAATATGTCCATAAACACACCAGCCAGCTGGTCTGCGCAGGCTCTGAGGACGCGGCTGGGGATGCCGTCTGGGCCTGCAGCCTTGCGAGGGTTAACACGTTTAAATGTTTTACTCACGTCAGCTGCAGTGTAGGAGAGTCCACAGGTTTTGCTTGCGGGCCGTGTCAGTGGCACTGTATTGTCCTCAAAGCGGGCAAAAAAGTTATTTAGTCTGTCTGGGAGCAAGACATCCTGGTCCGCGATTGGGCTGGTTTTCTTTTTGTAATCCGTGATTGACTGTAGACCCTGCCACATACCTCTTGTGTCTGAGCCATTGAATTGCGACTCTACTTTGTCTCTATACTGACGCTTAGCTTGTTTGATTGCCTTGCGGAGGGAATAGCTACACTGTTTGTATTCGATCATGTTTCCGGTCACCTTGCCCTGCTTAAAAGCCGTGGTTCGCGCTTTCAGTTTCACGCGAATGCTGCCATCAATCCACGGTTTCTGGTGTTTGGGAATGTTTTAATCATTGCTATGGGTACGACATCGTCAATGCACTTTCTAATGAACTCGCTCACCGAATCAGCGTATTCGGCAATGTTGTTTTTGGACACAATGCGGATATCCCAATCCACATGATTGAAGCAGTCTTGAAGCGAGGAATCAGATTGGTCGGACCAGCGTTGAACAGACCTGAGCGCGGGAGCTTCCTGTTTTAGTCTCTGTCTGTAGGCTGGGAGCAACAAAATGGAGGGCGGGGGAGGGCCTTATATGCGTCGTGGAAGTTAGAATAACAATGATCCAGGGTTTTACCAGGCCTGCTTGCGCAATCGATATGCTGATACAATTTAGGGAGTCTTGTTTTCAGATTAGCCTTGTTAAAATCCCCAGCTACAATGAATGCAGCCTCAGGATGTGTGGTTTCCAGTTTGCATAGAGTCAAATAAAGTTAGTTCAGGGTCATCAATGTGTTTGCTTGGGGGGGAATATATACGGCTGTGATTATAATCGAAGAGAATTCCCTTGGGAGATAATGCGGTCAACATTTGATTGTGAGGCATTCTAAGTCAGGTGAACAGAAGGACTTGAGTTCCTGTATGCTGTTATGATCACACCAAGTCTCGTTAATCATAAGGCATATCCCCCCGCCACTCTCTTACCAGAAAGATGGTTGTTTCTGTTTCTGTGAAGAAACCAGCTGGCTGCACCGACTCCCGATAGAGTCTCTCGAGTGAGCCATGTTTCCTTGAAACAAAGAACGTTACAGTCTCTGATGTCTCTCTGGAATGCTACCCTTGCTCGGATTTCATCAACCTTGTTGTCATGAGATTGAACATTGGCGAGTAGTATGCTAGGGAGGGGTGCGCATTTTGCCCGTCTCCGGAGCCTGACCAGAAGACCGCTTCGTTTGCCTCTTCTACGACGTCGTTGTTTTGGGTCGCCAGCTGGGATCCGATCCATTGTCCTGGGTGGAAGGCAGAACACAGGATCCATTTCGGGAAGTTCATATTCCTGGTCGTAATGATGGTGAGTTGACGTTGCTCTTATATTCAGTAGTTCCTCCCGACTGTATGTAATGAAACCTAAGATTACGTGGGGTACCAATGTAAGAAATAACACGTAAATAAAACAAAATACTGCATAGTTTCCTAGGAACGCGAAGTGATGCGGCCATCTCTGTCGGCGACAGAAGTGTGAACCATAAACAATTAATGAACATGCACCTGTCGAACGGTCGTTAAGACACTAACAGCTTACAGACGGTAGGCAATTAAGGTCACAGTTATGAAAACATAGGAAACTAAAGGAGGCCTTTCTACTGACTCTGAAAAACACCAAAAGAAAGAGTCCCTGCTCATCTGCGTGAACATGCCTCATGCTGCAAGGAGGCATGAGGACTGCAGATGTGGCCAGGGCAATAAATTGCAATGTCCGTACTGTGAGACGTCTAAAACAGAGCTACAGGGAGACAGGTCGGACAGCTGATCGTCCTCGTACTGGCAGACCACGTATAACAACACCTGCACAGGATCGGTACATCCGAACATCACACCTGCGGGACAGGTACAGGATGGCAACAACAACTGCCCGAGTTACACCAGGAACGCACGATCCCTCCATCAGTGCTGAGACTGTCTGCAATAAGCTGAGCGAGGCTGGACTGAGGGCTTGTAGGCCTGTTGTAAGGCAGGTCCTCACCAGACATCACCGGTAACAACGTCGCCTATCGTCACAAACCCACCGTCGCTGGACCAGACAGGACTGGCAAAAGGTAATCTTCACTGTCGAGTCATGGTTTTGTCTCACCAGGGGTGATGGATGGATTCGCGCTCATCGTTGAAGGAATGAGCGTTCCCCCGAGGCCTGTACACTGGAGCGGGATCAATTTGGAGGTGGAGGGTTTGTCATGGTCTGGGGCAGTGTGTCACAGCATCATCGGACTGAGCCTGTTGTCATTGCAGATAATCTCAATGCAGTGAGTTACAGGAAAGACATCCTCCTCCCTCATGTGGTACCCTTCCTGCAGGCTTATTCTGACATGACCCTCCTCCAGCATGACAATGCCACCAGCCATACTGCTCATTCTGTGCGTGATCTCCTGCAGGACATTAATGTCAGTGTTCTGCCATGGTCAGCGAAGAGCCCGGATCTCAATCCCATTGAGCACGTCTGGGACCTGTTGGATCGGAGGGTGAGGGCTAGGGCCATTCCCCCTAAAAATGTCCGGGAACTTGCAGGAGCCTTGGTGGAAGAATGGGGTAACATCTCACAGCAAGAACTGGCAAATCTGGTGCAGTCCATGAGGAGGAGATGCACTGCAGTACTTAATGCTACCTTAGGTATGTTCGGGTCAACACTTTATTTTAAGAATGTGAAATGTCAGAATAATAGTATAATAGTAGAGAGAATTATTTATTTCAGCTTTTATTTCTTTCATCACAGAAGTTTACATACACTCAATTAGTATTTGTTAGCAGTGCCTTTAAATTGATTCACTTGGGTCCAACATTTCAGGTTGCCTTCCACAGGCTTCCCACAAAAAGTTGGGTGAATTTTGGCCCATTACGCCTGACATAGCTGGTGTAACTGAGCCATGTTTGTTGGCCTCCTTGCTCGCACAAGCTTTTTCAGTTCTGCCCACAAATCTTCTATAGGCTTGAGGTCAGGGCTTTGTGATGGCCACTCCAATACCTTAACTTTGTTGTCCTTAAGCCATTTTGGGGTCATTGTCCATTTGGAAGACCCATTTGCGTCCAAGCTTCCTGACTGATGTCTTGAGATGTTGCTTCAATATATCCCCATCATTTTCCTACCTCATGATGCCATCCATTTTGTGAAGTGCACCAGTCCCTCCAGCAGCAAAGCACCCCCACAACATGATGCTGCCATCCCCGTGCTTCATGATTGGGATGGTGTTCTTCGGCTTGCAAGCCTCCCCCTTTTTCCTTCAAACATAACGATGGTCATTATGGCCAAACAGTTATATTTTTGTTTCATCAGACCAGGTCATTGCTACAAAAAGTACGATCTTTGTCCCCATGTGCAGTTGCAAACCGTAGTCTGGCTTTTTTCTTCCTTGCTGAGCGGCCTTTCAGGTTATGTCAATATACAGTGGGGAGAACAAGTATTTGATACACTGCCGATTTTGCAAGTTTTCCTATTTACAAAGCATGTAGAGGTCTGTAATTTTTATCATAGGTACACTTCAACTGTGAGAGACAGAATCTAAAACACAAATACAGAAAATCATATTGTATAATTTTTAAGTAATTAATTTGCATTTTATTGCATGACATAATTATTTGAAACATCAGAAAAGCAGAACTTAATATTTGGTACAGAAACCTTTGTTTGCAATTACAGAGATCATACGTTTCCTGTAGTTCCTGTAGTTCTTGACCAGGTTTGCACACACTGCAGCTGGGCCCACTCCTCCATATAGACCTTCTCCAGATCCTTCAGGTTTTGGGGCTGTCGCTGGGAAATACAGACTTTCAGCTCCCTCCAAAGATTTTCTATTGGGTTCAGGTCTGGTGACAGGCTAGGCCACTCCAGGACCTTGAGATGCTTCTTACGGAGCCACTCCTTAGTTGCCCTGGCTGTGTGTCGGGTCGGTGTCATGCTGGAATACCCAGCCACAACCCATCTTCAATGCTCTTACTGAGGGAAGGAGGTTGTTGGCCAAGATCTTGCGATATATGGCCCCATCCATCCTCCCCTCAATATGGTGCAGTCGTCCTGTCCCCTTGCAGAAAAGCATCCCCAAATAATGATGTTTCCACCTCCATGCTTCACGGTTGGGGTGGTGATCTTGGGGTTGTACTCATCCTTCTTCCTCCAAACACAGCGAGTGGAGTTTAGACCAAAAAGCTCTATTTTTGTCTCATCAGACCACATGACCTTCTCCCATTCCTCCTCTGGATCATCCAGATGGTCATTGGCAAACTTCAGACGGGCCTGGACATGCACTGGCTTGAGCCGGGGGACCTTGCGTGCACTGCAGGATTTTAATCCATGCGTAGTGTGTTACTAACGGCGTAGTGTGTTACTAATGGTTTTCTTTGAGACTGTGGTCCTAGCCCTTTTCAATTCATTTACCAGGTCCTGCCGTGTAGTTCCCCAGCCCCAGACCAGCCCCAGACCGAGCCCCAGACCGAGGGTGATTGACCGTCATCTTGAACTTTTTCCATTTTCTAATAATTGCGCCAACAGTTGTTGCCTTCTCACCGAGCTGCTTGCCTATTGTCCTGTAGCCCATCCCAGCCTTGTGCAGGTCTACAATTTTATCCCTGATGTCCTTACACAGCTCTTTGTTCTTGGCCATTGTGGAGAGTTTGGAGTCTGTTTGATTGAGTGTGTGGACAGGTGTCTTTTATACAGGTAACGAGTTCAAACAGGTGCAGTTAATACAGGTAACAAGTGGTTAAAGAAAAACTAATAGGTCTGTGAGAGACGGAATTCTTACTGGTTTGTAGGTGATCAAATACTTATGTCATGCAATAAAATGCAAATTAATTACTTAAAAATCATACAATGTGATTTTCTGGATTTTTGTTTTAGATTCCGTCTCTCACAGTTGAAGTGTACCTATGATAAAAATTACAGACCTCTACATGCTTTGAAAGTAGGAAAACCTACAAAATCCGCAGTGTATCAAATACTTGTTCTCCACACTGTATGTCTCGTTTTACTGTGGATATAGATACTTCGTACTGGTTTCCTCCAGCATCTTCACAAGATCATTTGCTGTTGTTCTGGGATTGATTTTCACTTTATCTCTAGGAGACAGAACGAATCTCCTTCTTGAACGGTATGACAGCTGCGTGGTCCTATGGTGTTTATACTTGCGTACTATTGTTTGTACAGATGTATGTGGTACCTTCAGGCGTTTGGAAATTGCTCCCAAGGATGAACCAGACTTGTGGAAGTCTACAATTTTTCTTCTGAGGTCTCGGCTGATTTATTTTGATTTTCACATGTCGTCAGAAATAAGAAATAAAAGCTGAAATAAATCACTCTCTACTACTATTCTGACATTTCACATTCTTAAAATAAAGTGGTGATCCTAACAGACCTAAGACAGGGCATTTTTACTTGGATTAAATGTCAGGAACTGTGAAAAACTGAGTTTAAATGTACTTGGCTAAAGTGTATGTAAACTTCCGACTTAAACTGCACATCCACAGGTACACCTGCAATTGACTCAAATTATGTCAATTAGCCTATCAGAAGCTTCTAAAGCCACAACATAATCTTCTGGAATTTTCCAAGCTGTTTAAAGGCAGTCAACTTAGTGTATTTAAACTTCTGACCCACTGGAATTGTGATACAGTAAATTATAAGTGAAATAATCTGTCTATAAACTATTGTTGGAAAAATGACTTGTGTCATGCTCAAAGTAGATATCTTAACCGACTTGCCAAAACTATAGTTTGTTAACAAGAAAATTGTGGAGTGGTTGAAAAACCAGTTTTAATGACTGCAACCTAAGTGTATGTAAACTTCCGACTTCAACTGTATTTCTACCAGACCTGGGTTCAAATAGGGCTTGTCTGCTTTCAAATATTTACAGTAAGTTATGCTTTATTTAACATGCACAGCACAATGGAACCACTAGAATAGTTCCAAAAATGCAAATCATGACCATTTGACACTCAATCAATTGCTTAAAGTGTTTTTGTCACAACTTCCAACGAAGTCTGTCCCTCTCCTTGTTCAGACAGCGTTCGGCGGTCAACGTCACCGGCCTTCTAGCCATCGCCAATCCACTTTTCATTTTCTATTTGTTTTGTCCTCGTCTTACACATCTGGTTTAATACCCCCAATTACTTGTTCATTATTTAACCCTCTCTTCCCCCATGTATGTTTGTGAGTGATTGTTTTTTGTAATATGGCCCGCTATTGTGGGCTCGAATTATTGCGTTGTATTTGTGAATATTTGAGAAAATTATGTTTATTACTCATATCTGCTGTCCTGCGCCTGACTCATCTACACCAGCTACACACAGGCAATACTACAATTTTGAAAGAAACCAAATATAGTTTGTGATCCCAGGTCTTTCTCTCAATATACAGTATGGTCTTACACTAATTTAAAGTCATTGAGGATAGCGCGAAAACGTCAGACTGTGTCAAAGCATTTGTGGTTCTCCTTTGTGAGAGCAAGCAGGACTCGTCAGGTGTTGTTCGGTACATTCGGCCACCCCAGCTAATAGAGAAGCCCTGCTGAGACATTGAAGCCAATCACAGGTATGACATTCCTGGGTTCAAACACAGGCCTAATTGAATTCCAGGAAATACATTCTTGGAAGCAAAGGAAATAACATCTTGTTTGCGTGATAGTGTCGGCCATTGGAACATTGCCACATTCTTAGCTGCACAATAAACTGGTGAACTGTAAAGCAAGTGAAGTGAAGTGAAGTGCAACGCAAGAGTCAGGAATTCACTGAATGACACCAACCACTCCACAATCAATCTCTTGAACAGAACACTATCCCTAAAAAAATACTGTATTATTAGACAAGACACTGCTCAAACAATGACTCATCATGCACAGTCATCCTAACCATAGCATTATAATGACTCCTAACAACTAACAGTGCATCATGTCAGTCCGACCATTTATGCTGTAATACTGTCGAGAGCATCTTGGTTGCAAAAAGCAGTGGCTGCAGTTTGGCCACTGCTGTGACAGAGATAAGAGCAAAGAGAGAGAGAGAGAGAGGGATACAGAGAGAAAGGCAGAGAGAGAGAGCTGAGCCAAGATCAATGGAGCCAGAGACTTCCTCTCTGATTCAATTTAGCTCTCAGTGCAATTCACAAGGCAAGGCCAAACACTGCCTATCCCCTATTGCCTCCCTCTCACTCCTTCTCCCCATTGTCTCATGAATGGCAGCCCAGTGATAACATCACCACACAGAAGAGTAGTGCATGTGAATTGTGAATGGAAAGGTACGTTAGGGACTGTGGTTGAAACAGACATCCCTGATTCTGCAACATTTTACAGGTTTACTTTACCCACATAATGCATTATTATGTGGTTATAATGCATTGTAATAATTTTCACAAGTATGCATTATAATGTGATTTTATAATCTCATAATGATCCTGACTAAATAATAGCCAACTAAAGTCAGTTTTTCAAATTTGCTACAACTAATTATAAGACAGGAGGGAGGTGTTAGAAAACTTCAGAAGAGGCAAAAGCTAAAAGCTCATGAAATAAAGCCTCTTATAAATCCCTTCCTCCCCATTCATCTACTCAGGCACATCAATTATTTATAGAGGTCGTTGTTAGTTGTGCTGTTCATCTGAATCAGATCGATTCCACTGTAATATGGGAGCCCCCCTGTCCCTGGTCTGGTCCCTGTGCTGCACTGCTATGATGAACTGTGCCCGCTTAGTGGGCATAGTAATGGGCATACTGGGTTTCCACTTTCCAAACATCTTCCTGAGCAAAGCTATTGTATCCTGGTGAGATGAGGAGATACGGCCATGTTTTACACGCCTGGCAAATTGCATTAACACTTACGCTGATTCACACTAGTGGAAAGTGGATATATCATTTAATTATTCTGTTTTCCTATTGTTTTATGTATCCAGGAAATGGTGCACTGCAAAAATATTTAGACATACTATAGTGCCTTTTCAGTCTGGGACCACCAAGCCATATGATAGAAACATGATGCAGTAACATTCTGCAGTACAATATGTTCATTCCTCTTTCTTTCATCTATCAAACACATTTTAATGCATGCTGTATATAGTTCATGTCCTCATGGTCTCTGGTTCGTTTTACTAGAATCAATCCAAACATTTTGATCAAATTATTATTCATTTCTTATGAGACATGGCAGACCTTTTGAGACTGTCGAAGAATCGTGACACAGACATCGTATTAAGAACAGAGCGATAGACATTCTCAAATTTCTTGACAGTGACACGACCTATATCGTCATTTTGTCGTGTTCTATTATGTTCATCGCTTCCTGTTTCAGTCACAGGGTCTTCCCGCTCTGCCACATACCCCGTTGTGTTGTGCTGTTCTCCAGTGTCACCTTGACGGGGCTTGTGTATGTGTGCGTGTGTGTGTGTGTCTGTCTGTCTATGTTTCATGATTAACTATACATGGTGTGATTGTGATAACATACAGGAAGTCAAGTCCTTTTGTTCACCTGACCTACAATAACTCACAATCAAATGCCAACCGTATTACCTCCCAAGAGAATTCTCTTCGGTTATAATCACAACCGTGTATATTCCCACTCAAGCCAATACCACGACGGCACTCAAAGAACTTCACTGGACTTTATGCAAACTGCAACCACATATCATGAGGCCGCATTTATTGTAGTTGGGGATTTTAACAAAGCAAATTTGAGAAAAACGCTACCGAAGTGCTATCAACACATTGACTGTGGTACTCGCGCAGCTAAAACACTCGACCACTGCTACTACAAGGCCCTCCCGTCGGCAAATTTGATCACGACTCTATTTTGCTCCTCGCTTGTTACAGGCAGAAACTCAAACAGGAAGTACCTGTGCTAAGGACTATTCAACGCTGGTCTGACCAATCGGAATCCACGCTTCAAGATTGTTTTGATCACACAGACTGGGATATGTTCCGGGTAGCCTCCGAGAACAACATTGACGAATACACTGATATGGCAACTGAGTTTATCAGGAAGTGTATAGGCGATGTTGTGCCCACTGTGACTATTAAAACCTACCCTAACCAGAAACCGTGGATAGATGGCAGCATTCGCGCAAAACTGAAAGAGCTTTTAACCATGACAAGGTGACTGGGAATATGGCCGAATACAAACAGTGTAGTTATTCCCTCCTTAAGGCAATCAAACAGGCAAAACGTCAGTATAGAGATTCAATTCAATGGCTCAGACACGAGACGTATGTGGCAAGGTCCACAGACAATCATGGACAACAAAAGGAAAACCAGCCACGTCGCGGTCACCAACGTCTTGCTTCTGGACAAGCTAAACACATTCTTCTCCGCTTTGAGGATAACACAGTGCCACCGATGTGAACCTCTACTAAGGACTGTGGGCTCTCCTTCTCTGTGGCCGACGTGAGTAAAACATTTAAGAGTGTTAACCCTTGCAAGGCTACCGATCCAGACGGCATTCCTAGCCGTGTCCTCAGACCAGCTTGCTGGAGTGTTTACGGACACATTCAATCTCTCCCTATCCCAGTCTGCTGTCCCCACATGCTTCAAGATGTCCACCATTGTTCCTCTTCCTAAGAAAGCAAAGGTAACTGAACTAAATGACTATCGCTCTGTAGCACTCAAGGTCCTTCTGTAGCTCAGTTGGTAGAGCATGGTGCTTGTAACGCCAGGGTAGTGGGTTCGATCCCCGGGACCACCCATACGTAGAATGTATGCACACATGACTGTAAGTCGCTTTGGATAAAAGTGTCTGCTAAATGGCATATATATTATTACTCACTTCTGTCATCATGATGTGCTTTGAGAGACTAATCAAGGATCATATCACCTCTACCTTACCGGACACCCTAGACCCACTTAAATTTGCTTACTGCCCCAATAGATCCACAGATGCTTCCGCTGCCTAGTGGTTAGAGCGTTGGACTAGTAACCGGAAGGTTGTGAGTTCAAACCCCCGAGCTGACAAGGTACAAATCTGTCGTTCTGCCCCTGAACAGGCAGTTAACCCACTGTTCCCAGGCCGTCATTGAAAATAAGAATATGTTCTTAACTGACTTGCCTGGTTAAATAAAGGTTTAAAAAAATTGTCATTGTACTGCACACTTCCCTATCCTATCTGGACAAGAGGAATACCTACGTAAGAATGCTGTTTATAGCTCAGCATTCAACACTGTAGTACCCTCCAATCTCATCATTAAGCTCGAGGCCCTGGGTCTGAACCCCGCCCTGTGCAACTGGGTCCTGGACTTCTTTTCGGGCCGCCCCCAGGTGGTGAAGGTAGGAAACAACACCTCCACTTCGCTGATCCTCAACACTGGGGCCCTACAAGGGTAGGTGCTCAACCCCTTCCTATACTTCCCGTTCACCCATGACCCATGATTTAATCATCAAGTTTGCAGACGACACAACAGTAGTAGGCCTGATTACCTACAATGATGACACAGCCTACAGGGAGGAGGTGAGGGCACTGAGAGTGTGGTGCCAGGATAATAACCTCTCACCCAACGTCAACAAAACAAAGGAGTTGATCGTGGACTTCAGGAATTAGCAGAGGGAGCACCCCCCTATCCACATCGACGGTACCACAGTGGAGAAGGTGGAAAGCTTCAAGTTCCTCGGTGCAACAGCGCCACTTCAATCTCAGGAGACTGAAGAAATTTGTCTTGGCCCCTAAAACCCTCAAACTTTACAGATGCACAATTGAGAGCATCCGGTCAGGCTGTATCACCACCTGATACGGCAACTGCACCGCCCGCAACCGCAGGGCTCTCCAGAGGGTGGTGCGGTCTGCCCAACGCATCACAGGGGGCAAACTACCTGCCCTCCAGGACACCTACAGCACCCGATGTCACAGGAAGGCCAAAGAGCGCAAAAAGGACAACAACCACCCGAGTCTGTTCACCCCGCTATTTGTATTTGCCAAGGCAGCTGCTACTCTTCCTGGGGTCCAAACACACCAAAGCACCCACATTACATATAAAACAAAAGATAAAACAGTGAACTATGTTTGTACTGAATGAGCTAAAGATAAAACAGTACATCACATAACATCCCTACAACACCACATGTCCACAACACAAAATGTTCAATACCACCATACAACAATATCACAATGTGTGCGTATGCATGTGTCTGTACCTTTGTGTGTCTCTCTTCACAGTTCCCATTGTTCCATGAAGTGTATTTTTAACTGCTTTTTAAATTCTGCTATCATCAAGAAGGCGAGGTCAGTACAGGTGCATCAAAGCTGGGACCGAAAGACTGAAAAACAGCTTTGATCTCAAGGCCATCGGACTGTTAAATAGCCATCACTAGCACATTAGAGGCTACTGCCCTATATACATAGACTTGAAATCATCATTGGCCACTTTAATAATAGAACACTAGTCACTTTAATAATGTTTACATATTTGTCATTACTCATCTCATATGTAAATACTGTATTCTATTATATTCTACTGTATCTTAGTCTATGCCGCTCTGACATTGCTCGCCCAAATATTTATGTACTCTTAATTCCATTCCTCTACATTGTTCTGAAATGGTTAGATATTACTTGTTAGATATTACTGCACTGTTGGAGATACTGTAGAAACACAACCATTTTGCTGCACCCACAATAACATCTGGTGAACACGTGTATGTGACAAATAACATTTAATTTGATTAGAGTGTACCTGTGTGCTTGTGTGTGTGTGTGCGTGTGTGTATAACTGGGGATGTAGTGTGTGGTTCAATCAACACCGGTAGTGCTGCTACCCCCACACACACACACTATTGAGCTGTTTCAATTGATGGGGGTCAGTACAGAGGACTAAGTCAAGCCTTTCCTTCAGTGGGAGGGGTGGAGGAGAACAAATATTTCTTTACCGGGTGGTAAAGGTTGTATGGGTGCGGTTAAGGGTGTGTGAGTCTGATGTAGCTATGAATGGTATCAAAATATAATGCTAAAATAAAACCTTTAACTTGACAAATGCCAGGCATCCTCATGATTGAAGGACCTGCTGTGAAAAGACTACCAGGGAAGAGCATCATATTCAACAGACTTCCTGAAATAGGACAAAAAGGATAAGTGTCATGGCCATATAAGGAGGACACATGAGAGGAGTCATCCTAGTAGTTCATCATCACTGATCATTTGACTCAGTAACCAATTACCAACTGGCTTACTCATTTGCTCGGTTGGTGGTCGACTGAAATCTACGCCCCCAGTGCGTAATTAATTGAACATTTTTTACTACTTGAAGAGATGTATTACTCTATGTGGACTTCATAACGACGCTCATCAAATATTAACCTGCTGTTTCATAGCAGGAGTGTCACACACACACACACACACGAGTATTTGGATACTCAATGGTTCCACTTTAATGAATAATACATACAGTACAATATGTCATCCTCTGCTTAATAGGCAGGACCTCTTGTTAAACATGGACATGACATCACCTCATTAATGACAACAAAGGAGGGGGACTTATTGTATTAGTCCCTTTTAACCCTTTAAGTCCAGCAGGATGTCCAGCCTTCAAATGCTTCTTTTGATATCTGATACCACAAGTTTTGTGGACTAACAGTGGGAAAACTGGGAATGTCACATGGATCACACGCACAGACCTGCATTCAAATACTATTAAAATCTTTCAAATACTTGCAAAGGCTAAAATACTCAAATCTGAGTGTTTGCTTTAGCCTTCCTGGAGTGCCAGAAGGGCAGTGTTTGCCATTTTGCGACTTATGTATTGGTTCCATTGCAAAAGGCAAGCTTAATCAAGCACAGATAAAGTATTTGAAATGTTTTCAGATAGTATATGAACCCAAGTCTGTTTAGTAGCAGAGGTTTCTATGTCAACATGACTTGTCTTCTAACTTGGAGCCACTCAAAGATCGAAGCAGACAAACCTGTCGGAAGACTCTTATTGATTATTCAGTCAATAAATCATGTGCTCGATGCAATCTAAAAGCCAGGCCGTTTCCTGTCTAACTAGATTGAAAGGATAAACAGACAGAGGCTATTATTATTGCCTAATTATCTTGAGGATGTCGGTAATGTGTGGGTGGGCTGACCATCAGGTGGCATTGAGAACAATATTGGCCTACAGTAATCTCTTTAAAGGTAATTATTTATATATATGTTTTTTACATTTAACCTTTATTTAACTAGGCAAGTCAGTTAAGAACAAATTCTTATTTACAATGACGGCCGAACCGGACGACGCTGGGCCAATTGTGCGCCGCCCTATAATGAATGAGTGTCAGTTTATTTAAATTAACATTAAACCGATTCTAAGATACCAGATTGGACCTTTAAATATAATGGTCTATATAGGCCTAATGCACACAGGCTCTGCTTTCTGAAATAAATAGGCTAGATTCTTCAAATTCAAGGCTAAATTCAATCCCTTAAAAATATAATCAGCGGTGTCGGGCAAGAAACATAGGACTGTCAAGTAAAATAATAGCATATTGGTTGTGCGTCTTTACATGTATGCGCTGTAGTCTATTACATGCCTACTATATGCTACTGAGTAGAAGATGCAACTTTCTCACTCTCACAACCATCCCCGACAAATGAGGAAACGATCAAATCCCAAGAGGATTTGTCTATAAAGAGAGCGGAACTAGTCTACACAGGAGATGGGGTCTGGACAGAAGACCGAATGCAAATGGCAAGATTATAATAGTATTTGGCAACATGGACATGGAGATTACGTTGTCTCCCTAAAACGAGTTTTAAAGGTAAGACTATCTCTAGACAAAAGAAATCAAAAGTTAAATGATTTGTAAGATTTAGAAATAAAACGAGGTGTAGGCAACTCAATGTTATTTTAAACAATATAAAACAAGGTTTCCGTTTATTTTTTTGTGGCTATAGGCTAACTCTTTTCAGAGCAAATTACTTTATACATTGTACAACTGTATAGTAAGTGTAATTTTTTATAATTGATTTGATATAAATCTGTGGGGCACTCACTCTCAAACATCATGACTTGCCTTGACTCTGAAATTACACTGCCTTTGTCTGGTCCTCCCTTTATACATTCTAGGGCAGTGGTCACTAACCTTTTCTGAGTCAAGATCACTTCAGCTTACTTTTTGCAGTCAAAAAGTAAACTGAAAAATACTGCTCAGATTTTTAAAATATTTTTTTTACATTAACTTGACAAACAGTTTTGTAGGAATGAGGTTTGGGCAACATATTGGCTATATGATTGGCCTGCCAATATTGTTAATCAGACCATATTATATTTCAAAACTCGAGCTTTGATAACACAATTCATCAGTTGGTTTAGCACTTGTGGAGCATGAATTTCAATAATTAGCTTTTTTATTTTACTGGACTGATGGTACCTGCATCTGATAGTCAACGAGGTCAAATCACGACGTCAGTGATCTTCAGGTCGAAAAGTCGGAGTTCTAGAAAGATGCCCGAGTTTCCGACTTGGAATTGATGACTGTTGGATGACTGTTCAAAACGATTTTTCCCAACCGCCTCTCACCGTCCCTGCTCTCTCCTTCCTTTCTTCCGGCGAGACTGACCAGAGAGAGGGGACACCGTCTTCCACCTGATGGCGAAGCTCGAGTCACACCGCATCTGCGTCATGCACAAATTCATGTTGTTCCTATGACCAGAGAAAGTTAAATATTTCTTAATATTAACATCGACACGACGAGCTGCCAATAATAATAAAAACGCAGGGCTATCGATACTTGGCTACTCATTCATTGCGGCTGCAGGCTGAGCAGAAGTACGGAAAAGCGAGTTTTGTAAAAGTGTTGAATAAAAATAGTGACCGTGCTGAATATAAAACTTAAACATGAACTCACTCATAAAAACTGCAGCTCTTTGCTGTATTAGTTGACAGTCTCTCTATTCTCATGGTTTTAAAAGTGATTAAATATTACGTAGGCTAGTAGCCTACTTGGCTGTGGCCAGGGTCATGGAAGCTCGGTAGCCACTAGCCACTGATTTGAGCTATCCGATTGAGCAGCGCTGTAAGATGCACTCGATTGAGTCACAGAATTGCCGGTTCGCCGGGTAGGCAGAGTTGTCTCATGGGAACACTTTGCTTACCCGGTGCGCAGGACTTTTGAATCAAGTGCACCTACTGTTATACGCTCAACACGATTTCAATAAAGGAGAGCAAGCCTTTATCATTCGTTGGCTTTTCTACAGAAATATTTGGTGATCGACTTGGAATGCCTTGAAGATCGAACGGTTTGCGACCACTGTGTGCTAGGGCATACTTAGGTAGAAGGCAAGAAATCTGTAGTAATATAGTATGTCGTCCCAAACTGATTATTAAAAAAAATATATATATATATATATATACTTAAATATATTATTTCAGTATTTAGAAGTATATATGTGATAAATATACTTTAGTATATTTAAATGATCTAAATTGGAAGAATTTTTAATGCATTTAATGTCAACTTTAATGGTGTTTTGTTAGCATTTAAGTATATTAAATATATTTACAATTATCTAAATTGGGACACTTTTTTCTTCAATCAATCAATCAATCATTCAATCAAATATATTTATAAAGCCTTTTTTACATCAGCAGATGTCACAAAGTGCTTATACAGAAAGCCAGCCTAAAACCCCAACCTGCAAGCAATGCAGATGTAGAAGCATTGTGGCTAGGAAAAACTGCCTAGAAAGGCTGGAAGGAACCTAGGAAGGAACCTAGGAAAGAACCTAGGAAGGAACCAGGCTCTAAGGGATGGCCAGTCTTTTTCTGCTGTCCGGGGTGGTGATTATAAAACCTATAAGATTATAAGTACCTGGCCATTAAGGCCAGATTGTTCTTCAAGATGTTCAAATGTTTATAGATGACCAGCAGGGTCAAACAATAATCACAGTGGTTGTGAAGGGTCCAGCAGGTCCACACATCAGGAGTAAATGTCAGCTGGCTTTTCATAGCCGAGCATTCAGACAAAGTTTTTTATAACTATACCAAGATAGACTACAGCTTGACATGAAAAGCCAACTGTTTTTATTTTTTATCTCACCTTTATTTAACCAGGTAGGCCAGTTGAGAACAAGTTCTCATTTACAACTGTGACCTGGCCAAGATAAAGAGAAACAGTGCGACACAAACAACAGAGTTACACATGGGATAAAAACAACTTACAGTCAGTCACACAATAGAAAAGTCTATACAGTGTGTGCAAATGCAGTAAGATTAGGGAGTTAAGGCAATGAATAGGCCATAGTGGCAAAATAATTACAATTTAGCAATTAAACACTGGAGTGATAGATGTGCAGAAGATGAATCTGCAAGTAGAGATACTGGGGTGCAATAGACCAAAAAAATAATAACAATATGGGGATGAGGTAGTTGTGTGGGCTATTTACAGATAGTGTACAGAACTCTTTTTTCTATTTCTGACGCAGATCGCGCTGAAAGTCCTGCCTCTCCCATCTCCCCATTGGTAAAAGCAGGTATTCACGTGCCATCTCCTCATTGGTTATACCCATGTGGATGATTGAAAGACGAACTGTTTTGCCGGTTGTCATGGTAATACTATGAAAGTTTAGATGGCAATCACCATACAAATTCAAAGATGAAAAAGCCTTGGAAGGTGGAGAGATTACTAGATTAGGTTTTCCGTTTTATGTGTTGATTAATTGCCTGAGTAGAGGAGCTTGTGCATTTCAGGTAAAATAACAACTCTCAATGTTTATATCCCAGGACAAATTAGCTAGCAAAAGCAAGCTAGCTAAATAGGACAAATGAGCTAGCAAGTGCAAGCTAACTAGCTACATTGCCATACATGTTTAATGCTTTTCGACCTGTCCACAAATTAATGTAATTGGTTCAGTTTGTTTTGATATTTTAACCTGCATGTCGTGATCGCGTTTGGTGTAGGGGGACGCGCGCAGCCGGTTTGGGTTCCGTGTTAGACGACAATATATTTCTATGTACACTTTAGCTAGCCGTTGCCATGACATCACAGATAGAATAATGAGACAGATATTTCACCTGACGTATAAATGTGAAGCATCCGCTTCCACTCACTCCCAAATATACAGTTTTCTGTTCCCAAAACTATCATATGTTATGAACAGAATTGACTAGGTTTTATAGCCTTTGCCCTTTGCAACAAAAACAAATTAAATCACGTTGTTTAGACAGAGTGCAAAGGCTAATTAATTTATTGCACACGCACACTTACTCCACAGAGTAGGCATTCCCTAACGGAAATATGCATGCTTGAACGGGTCAATAGGATCTCGCTTGCTCATGCGTGGAAATGCCCATCTCCATGCGTGGAAATGCCAACTATGACTCATTTGTTCCCATTGGAAACGACAGGCTGTGGTCTATCTTGGTTTAGTTCTAAAAATATTTATAAAATATTTGATGACATCGCCTACAAGTATGATCGGGGATTTCTATTGGAGAAGCAGTTTTAGCTGTACTGTCTTTGATCATATTATAAATCAAAACTTAATCTGCAGAAAAGGATGCTGGGTAATGCAAAAATATTTGTACATACTTTTAAGGAAGTATACTTAGAATATTAGATCTACATGAGTGCAAGTCTCACCATGGCACGGACCGTGGCGATACGTTGGCACATGAGAATTATTAGATAATGGCAAATATTTGTCAATTTTTGCATTCTATCCATGCTGGCTTTTGTGGGCTACATGAGACATGAAACAGATAGGTGGGAGGGGATACTGGCTTCGCCAATTTATTAATGTGCAATTTTCCTAAATGGATAATGGAAACACTTCAACTACTTCATTCTTATTCGACACTAGGTTTTTGCAACAAAAACATTTTCTTACTTTCAGCTGTTTTTATTGGCACAAGACAGTGAAAACGAACCGTAGTAGTCAATTGTCGCATTTATTTTCTATGCCAACTTTCTAAATGTCATCAAAAAAAATCACTATACAAGTTAATGGTATCATAGCTAATAGGAATTCAGAAAGTACTTTGAAACACATTATTGGCACTGAAACTATACATATAGTGTAATTGATCACTCACAAAGCAGAGTTATTTAAAAAAAAGAATCTATGTTTCAACTTAAAAACAATGCCAAGTGTATTTGTAATTAAAATACTAAATTACAATTAAGTAGACTTTTAAGTGTAATGTGTTTAAAGGTCAACTGCCCCTTAGAACCAACTTATCTGGTTTTAAACAGCCTATGTGGCATTGATATTTGAACCTTTATTTAACTAGGCAAGTCAGTTAAGAACAAATTCTTATTTACAATGACAGCCTACAACCGCCTAAACCCGGAGGAAACTGGGCCAATTGTGGGCAGCCCTATGGGACCCCCGATCACAAACCAGTTGTGATATAGTCTGGATTCAAACCAGGGTGTCTGTAGTGACACCTCTAGCACTGAGATGCAGTGCCTTAGACCGCTGCACAACTCAGGAGCCCATGCCATATGTGCCAGAAACATTCATTCCAGTATCAACATTTACTACAATGCGTAAATAGGATAATTTTGGTCATAAAGTCAGTCTCAGATAAAATTGAGCTTTCTATTTGAGTTAGTCATGATTTACTTGTGGGTTGTGTATAGATTAAAATCATGCCAACTTGCCAAGTGCCCAGTAACACGAGCTGTGCTGATTGCCCTCTAGCACCCGCTCTATCCAATAGCAGCCAGAACCTCCAGACAGTGAGACAGACCTTCCCATTACACTGCGCCTCAGACTTGTTTACACAGTACAACACGTTACAAGTGGAGTGGCCACTTGCTGATGCGTTTGATAGTGTATTACTCAATCCACCACTTTTTCGGGCAACATTAGAATTGAGATGATCAGAGCATACTTGTATCTGCAATCCGAGCGACCTGTTTTGTAATATGATTTACTATAAAACACTGCTAGAAAGACACACACTCTGGTAATAGATAGTGAGAAAGTTGAAAAAATAAAACAGCACCAAAGCATACATGTTGCCACTTGTCAGTGACTTGATAAACTCATTGTGGCCTGGCTGCTCAATGTGCTTGCTAGCTTGTGTCCATAGCCACAAGATGTAGGGATGCTGAAGGTGCTGCAGCACCCCCCTTAAAAATCGGAATTTTGAATTGCCACCCCTATTTGCTATATATTTAACCAAAGTCTAAAGGAGTGCACTCCTTTAGTCTGCTAACATTCTCATTATACCATGGACTTGTTGAATACTTGATTCTGATTGGCTTGAAGGGCATTCTAGAGCGTGCACTATATTTGCACGGTAGAATTCAATGGCTATAGTTCATGTTCCATGTCTCAGCTGCTTTTGAAAGCAAAAGTCGAATTGAAAACATTATTGGCGTTGTTGAATTTTCATAACGGGAAACTTGGACTGATGGTTTGGTTAGCTAAACTACCAAGTCTGTTTGTTTGGTTACCACGGCAACTACTGTAGCTAACGAGTACACTTGTTAGCTACTTCAGTGTATGTTGAACACATTTCTACCGCCAAATTAACACATTTCTAGTCGTAAATGTGTTAAATTATAGTCATGGTATAAAAGGGATAATCAATTTGGGGCTCTATGCATTCTCTGGAAAATAATCCAGCTCTGTGGAAGGTCAGTTCTCTGTGAACAACACCTTCCACTTTGTTTATTATTTTCCATAGAACTCATAGTCCCTCGTTGATTATCCCTTACATAGTTTCCCATCTAGGGTTGTCTATACCTGGTGGCTTATCATTATTGATGGAAAACAATAGTTTTTCCACTTCTCCCATACTAACTTGACCAAATTCAAAACAGCACTCCTTCTCTCACGTAAGGCTCTCCAGAGGGTAGTGAGGTCTGCACAACGCATCACCGGGGGCAAACTACCTGCCCTCCAGGACACCTACACCACCCGATGTTACAGGAAGGCCATAAAGATCATCAAGGACATCAACCACCCGAGCCACTGCCTGTTCACCCCGCTATCATCCAGAAGGCGAGGTCAGTAGAGGTGCATCAAAGCTGGGACCGAGAGACTGAAAAACAGCTTCTATCTCAAGGCCATCAGACTGTTAAACAGCCACCACTAACATTGAGTGGCTGCTGCCAACACACTGACACTGACTCAACACCAGCCACTTTAATAATGGGAATTGATGGGAATGATGTAAATATATCACTAGCCACTTTAAACAATGCTACCTTATATAATGTTACTTACCCTACATTATTCATCTCATATGCATACGTATATACTGTACTCTATATCATTGACTGCATCCTTATGTAATACGTGTATCACTAGCCACTTTAACTATGCCACTTTGTTTACATACTCATCTATATGTATATACTGTACTCGATACCATCTACTGTATCTTGCCTATGCTGCTCTGTACCATCACTCATTCATATATCCTTATGTACATATTCTTTATCCCCTTACACTGTGTATAAGACAGTAGTTTAGGAATTGTTAGTTAGATTACTTGTTGGTTATTACTGCATTGTCGGAACTAGAAGCACAAGCATTTCACTACACTCGCATTAACATCTGCTAACCATGTGTATGTGACAAATACAATTTGATTTGATTTGATTTAAATATTTTATACAAAAATATGACGTTTCACTGTTCAATGTTGTCATTTTTTCCACCTTACTAGTGAAATTGTCATTGAAATTATTGACAATATTGAAAGGTTTTCTTATATATGACCCATCAACTTTAATGAACGATGGAGATTAATTGGGTTTTCTGCCCATGATATAATTTAAGGTACTCCAAAGGACCTTTTCTTTTTATTGTATGTCATTTATCTTTGTTTGGTAATAACAGTTATTATTTTTGTTAACTTTAGTCACAACATTTCTCAATTTACAGTATGTTAACAAATCAGCTGAGCAGCCTGACTTGTTTGCCACCTCTTTTGCAGAATTTTCTTTGAACAATACCATTTTTCAATTCATCGTCAACCCAGGGGGCTCTGACAGTTCAAATCAAATCAAATTGAATGATTGTCACATGCACCAAATTCAACAGGTAGACCTTACCGTGAAGTGCTTACGTACAAGTCCTAAACCAACAATGCAGTTTTAAGGAAATAGAGTTAAGAAAATATCTACCAAAGAAACGAAAGAAGAAAAAAGAACAAAAGTAACACAATAAAATAATAAAAATGAGGCTATATACTGGGGGTACCAGTACCGAGTCAATATGCAGGGGTACAGGTTAGTTGAGGAAATTTGTACAGGTAGGTAGGGGTAAAGTGACTATGCATAGATAGGGGGGGGGGTCATTGTAATAATCCTGTGTAAATAAATAATCCTGTAGTCCCCCCAGGAGGGGACTAAGCACACACTCCCGAGGGGCCCCGTGTTGAGGATCAGCGAGGCAGATTTGTTGTTGCCTACTCTTTCCACCTGGGGCCTACCCATCAGAAAGTCCAGGATCCAGTTGCAGAAGGAAGTTTTTAGTCACAGGGTCCTTAGCTTAGTGATGAGCTTTGAGGGCAATGTGATGTTGAGAGTTGAGCTGTAGTCAATTAACAGTATTCTCATACACAGTTGAAGTCAGAATTTTACATACACTTAGGTTGGAATCATTAAAACAAAATTTTCAACCACTAAACAAATTTCTTGTTAACAAACTATAGTTTTGGCAAGTCAGTTAGGACATCTACTTTGTGCATAACACAAGTAATTTTTCCAACAATTGTTTACAGACAGATTATTTCACTTATAAGTCACTGTATCACAATTCCAGTGGGTCAGACGTTTACATACACTAAGTTGACTGTGCCTTTAAACAGCTTGGACAATTCCAGAAAATGTCATGGCTTTAGAAGCTTCTGATAGGCTAATTGACATCGTTTGAGTCAATTGGCGGTGTACCTCTGGATGTATTTCAAGGCCTAACTTCAAACTCAGTGACTCTTTGCTTGACATCATGGGAAAATCAAAAGAAATCAGCAAAGACCTCAGAAAAAAAATTGTAAAACCGCCACAAGTCTGGTTTATCCTTGGGAGCAATTTCCAAACGCTTGAAGGTACCATGTTCATCTGTACAAACAATAGTACGCAAGTATAAATACCATGGGTCCACACAGCCGTCACACCGCTCAGGAAGGAGAACGTACTTTGGTGTGAAAAGTGTGAAAATGGACAATGACCCCAAGAATACTTCCAAAGTTGTGGCAAAATGGCTTATGGACAACAAAGTCAAGGTATTGGAGTGGCCATCACAAAGCCTTGACCTCAACCCTATAGAGAATTTGTGGGCAGAACTGAAAAAACGTGTGTGAGCAAGGAGGCCTACAAACCTGACTAAGTTACACCAGCTCTGTCAGGAGGAATGGGCCAAAATTCACCCAGTTTATTGTGGGAAGCTTGTGGAAGGCTACCTGAAACGTTTGACGCAAGTTAAACAATTATAAGGCAATGCTACCAAATACTAATTGCGTGTATTCTGACCCACTGGGAACTTCTGAACCACTGGGAATGTGATGAAAGAAATACAAGCTGAAATAAGTAATTCTCTCTACTATTATTCTGACATTTCACATTCTTAAAATAAAGTGGTGATCCTAACTGACCCAAGACAGGGATTTATTACGAGGATTAAATGTCAGGAATTGTGAAAAATGTATTTGGCTAAGGTGTACGTAAACTTCCGACTTCAACTGTAAGTGTTCCTTTTGTCCAGGTGGGAAAGGGCAGTGTGGAGTGTAATTGAGATTGCGTCATCTGTAGGGTCTTTATGCAAATTGGAGTGGGTTTCCGGGATGATGGTGTTGATGTGAGTCATGACCAGACTTTCATGGCTGCTGACGGTAGCTACGGGGCGGTAGTCATTTAAGCCAGTTACCTTCACTTTTTTGGGCACAGGGACTATGGTGGTCTGTTTGAAAATTTTTGGTATGACAGACTCAGACAGGGAGAGGTTGAAAATTGTAATTGTAATTTACAGTTCAAGTCGGAAGTTTACATACACCTTTGCCAAATACATACTGGAATTGTGATACAGTGAATTGTGTGAAATATCTGTGTGTAAACAATTGTTGGAAAAATTACTTGGAACATGCACAAAGTAGATGTCCTAAATTACTTGCCAAAACTATAGTTTGTTAACAAGAAATTTGTGGAGTGGTTGAAAAACGAGTTTAAATGACTCCAACCTAAGTGTATGTAAACTTCCGACTTCAACTGTAACTTGTCTGGTAGGCTTGTGTCAATGTGCAGCTCTCGGCTGTGCTTCCCTTTGTAGTCCCTAATAACTTTGCAAGCCCTGACACATCCGACGAGCGTCGGAGCCGGTGCCGTAGAATTCAATCTTCGTCCTGTATTGACGCTTTGCCTGTTTGTTGGTTAGTCTGAGGGCATAGCGGGATTTCTTATAAGCGTCCAGATTAGTGGCCTGCTCCTTGAAAGCGGCAGCTCTAACCTTGCGGATGTTGCCTGTAACCCATGGCTTTTGGTTGGTATATGTACATACAGTCACTGTGGGGACGTCGTCGTCAAATGCACTTATTGATGAAGCCGTTGACTGAGGTGGTATACTCCTCAATGCCATTGGATGAATCCCAGAACATATTCCAGTCTGTGCTATTAGAACAGTCCTGTAGCGTAGCATCCCCATCATCTGACCCCTTCCACATTGAGCGAGTCACTGGTACTTCCTGCTTTAGTTTTTGCTTTTAAGCAGGAATCAGGAGGATGGAATTATGGTCAGATTTTCCAAATGGAGGGCGAGGGAGAGCTTTGTTCGCGTCTCTGTGTGTAGAGTAAAGATGGACTAGAGATTATTTTCCTCTGGTTGCACATGTGACATGCTGGTAGAAATGAGGTAAAATTAATTTAAGTTTGCCTGCATTAAAGTCCCCGTCCACTTACAGTTAGTTTCTTAACAGGTGCATGTTTTTCAACAATTGGAGCAAAGCTCTGCAGCATTTGTGAATATTTGATCAATACAAGTGGATGTCACAGATAGAACACTATTGGTATGCACTCTAGTAGGTTGAGTGATAACCTGGGTGATATTACAGGCATTAGTCCTCTTGAGAGGAAAGCTAGTTGTTAACCAGTCAATCTTCCGGTCACCCAGAAAATAGACCTTTCTGTTACCATCAGAAACCTTATCAAGCATTGCACACATATTATCCAAACACGGACTTGTTAGCACTTGGTGGCCTATAGCAGCACTCCAAAAGAAGATGCCTTAGATGAGGCAGGTGAACCTGCAACCACAACACTTCAACAACATTTGACATGAGATCCTCTCTAAACTTTAGAGGAATATCTAATCTAACATAATAAACTTTCTACCTGTACTGTTTGAAATTGGATTTCAAAGCTTTTGTTGATAACCATCCCATTGTTTCATCAGTGAATGTTACTTTATCCACGTATTGACTTGGTTATCTCTGTCTATTAATGTAGCACAGAGCTGTATGAAGAAGAGGGAAGGCCATGTCTGAGATGAAATCCCGAAGTTCGGACATATGTCCCAAATGCGGCATCCGCAGCTGGAGTGCCGACGGCTGCGTGTGGAGCTGCAAGAAACGCTCCCGGAGTTCCCAAAATGATCCGGGCCTTCGGGGTCCGGAGGGGGTAGGGCCGATGGAGGAGCAAGGAGCGCGTTCCACCTCATGTCCACGGAGACGGAGAGAGAAGAAGTGTAGCTGTACCATAATGGGGGAAGTCGACATAGATGTCCCCTGTCGGAAAGCCCTTTCTAGGCGCTCTCTCCGGCAGAAGTTCCAGGATGCAGTGGGTCAATGTTTCCCTATCCGCACTGACCATCGCCACCACCACCACGGCTGCCCAACGGGGGCCTACCAGGGGGCCTTTTCTGTGCTCCTCTGGTCCAAGCGTCCGATCCATGTCACGGAGCTCATGAAGGACAAGTGCCCCTTCTCGTCCAAGTCAGAGCTGGCCCACTGCTGGCACCTCATCAAGAAACATGCCACCCACCCCAGCGCCATTGTGGGCCTAGAGGTTGCCCAAGCTGCCAAGGCTGCACAGGCTGCTGGCAAAGAACCAGTCCCGTCCCGTTCCACATCCCCGCCTTCGACACCTCTTTCATGGGAGGGCATCTGCTTGAGTAGGCCCCTGAGCCTTGAGGACTGGGACCTCTCCCATCCGCATGGCAGAGCTGCCTATGGTGGCAACCATACAGATTATATCCTAGTCCCTGACCTCCTGCAGATCAACAACAGCCCGTGTTACTGGGGAGTTCTGGACCGCTTCCAGGCAGAGGAGCTCCTGGAAGGCCAGCCCGAGGGCACCTTCCTCCTCCGTGACTCGGCCCAGGACAAGTTCCTCTTCTCCGTCAGCTTCCGCCGCTATAGCCGCTCCCTCCATGCTCGTATCGAGCAGAACGGCAAGCGCTTCAGCTTCGATGGCCGCGATCCATGCATGTACCGGGACCCGAGCGTGACGGGCCTGCTCCGGCACTACAGCGACCCAGCCACATGCCTCTTCTTCGAGCCCCTCCTGTCCCGCCCTCTGGCCCGGACTTTCCCATTCACCCTGCAGCACCTGTGTCGTGCAGTGATCTGTAGCTGCACTACGTACCAGGGCATCAAGATCCTTCCACTGCCTCATCAGCTCAGGGACTATCTTAGACAGTACCACTACAAGTGCAATGGGGCTTGTGCAGTGTAAAACAATGACAATTTCTGACTTCATAATTATAGTCCCATGGGTTACTACTCTTCAATATTGACCATGTTTCATTGGTTTTTAGAGACTTGTGAAGACCCTGACTGCTACAGTGCCTTCAGAAAGTATTCACACCCATACACTTTTTACACATTTTGTTCTGTTAAAATTGAGAGTTTGTGTCACTGGCCTACACACAATATCAAATAATGTCAAAGTGGAATTATGTTTTTAGAAATGTTTACAAATTAATTAAAACTGAAAAGCTGAAATGTCTTGAGTCAATAAGTATTCAACCCCTGGCAAGCCTAAATAAGTTCAGGAGAAACAATTTGCTTAACAAGTCACATAATAAGTTGCATGGACTCACTGTGTGCAGTAATAGTGTTTAACATGATTTTTGAATGACTACCTCATCTCTGTACACCACATATACAGTACAATTATCTTTAAGGTCCCTCAGTCGAGCAGTACATTTCAAACACAAATTCAACCACAAAGACCAGGGAGATTTTCCAATGCCTTGCAAAGAAGGGCACCTATTGGTAGATGGGTTTTAAAAAAGCAGACATTGAATATCCCTTTGAGCACTATGAAGTTCTTAATTAAAATTTGGATGGTGTATCAATACATCCAGTCACTACAAAGATACAGGCATCCTTCCTAACCTAGTTACCAGAGAGGAAGGAAACCGCTCAGGTATTTCACCATGTGGCCAATAGTGACTTTAAAACAGTTACAGAGTTTAATGGCTGTGATAGTTTTCTCCTGAGGATGGATCAACAATATTGTAGTTACTCCACAATACTAACCTAAATGACAGAGTGAAATGTAGGAAGCCTGTAAAGAATAAAAATGTTCCAAAACATGCATCCTGTTTGCAATAAGGCACTAAAGTAAAACTGCACAAAATATGGCAAAGAAATTAACTTTATGTCCTGAATACAAAGTGTTATGTTTGGGGCAAACCCAACACAACACATCACTGAGTACCACTCTTCATATTTTCAAGCATGGTCATGGTTACATCGTGTTATCGGCAAGGAGTAGGGATTTTCTTACCAAGATGACATTGAATGTTCCCATGTGTCCTAGTTACAGTTTTGGCTTAAATCGTCTTGAAAATCTATGACAAGACTTGAAAATGGCTGTCTAGCAATGATCAACAACCACTTTGACAGAGCTTGACGAATGTTAAAGATAAAATAAAAGTATTCTACAATCCAGGTGTACAAAGCTCTTAGAGACGCACCCAGAAAGACTTACAGCTTTAATAGCTGCCAATGGTGATTCAAACATGTATTGACTCAGGGTGTGAATACCTCTGTAAATTTTATATTTTAAAATTTGATTGCATGTTACAGTGAATGATTGTAGTCGTAAGTATTGTAAATGCTATGAGGAACTGCGCATCTGGTTTGAAAGCTATCTCTTCTGGATAATGTAGCCTAACTTAACTTCCCGATACAATAATCCTTGCCTCCTCACAGTGACTGCTGTAGATGTGGAGTGTGATAACACACAGAAACACTTTAGTGTGTTTTATTATGTACATTTACACATATAATGCAATATGTGAGGACTGTTTATAAAAGTAGTTTCATGGCCTAAATGTGGTCCTCGTTTTTATACAGAACTTCGATTTTCAGGCTCATTGCTGGAGGATGCAGAGGGATGCAGTCTTATCTGACGCCACAAGATGGCGATATAAATGCACTGTTCATACTCAAGGTATGGTTTACTCATGCATTGCAAGTGGGTTAAGGCATTCTAATCATACAATACCATACTTTACAGTCTCTCTTAATAATACATAGTACAGCATATTGATGACTGGTATTCACCTCCTGGTATATGTGTCTTAGTGGCTGACACAGTTTAGTTTCTAAAGTCTGTCTGTCTTGGTTGACACAACATTTCATGTTGTTTTTCAGCCCCAATATAGTACATACAATGGATACTGTTTCATATTAGCCCTGTATAGAGAGCACGAATACCCCAGTGATATATTGAGTCATGGTCTTCATAATATTGCTCCCTCAAAATGCTAAAATTGTCAACCACCGAAGCAGCCTTTATTTAATATCATTCACTGCATGGATACTGCAGGCTACTTCTCAGTACAAACAATCAATGCTCCATCATCATACCTATTTTTTGTGACATTCTATTTTGCAGAACTAACTCTTTTTGTTTTCCCAAGTCGAGAACCTGTTGTCACTTCAACAAAACGAATATCCTCAGTCTTGTAGAAAAGCACTTCTGTCTTCACACTTAACCATGCCCTTACCTCTTTCACTGATCTCTAAGACAATTTAATGGTTTGGAAATATTTGCCTTTCAAGTGTGGGGAAACAATTCCTAGTGCTCGCTACAAATGGCACCTTTAAACGTAATCTCTATCCAGAGATATGGAAAGATAAGAAATAAATGGTACTGTATATTCTCCCTCTCTATCCTAATTCATGTCATTTGTTTATTTAGGGGTAATTTATCTTACACACTCTTAAGTGTTGTCATTCTGCAACTGAAGGTTGATGGGAGATTAAACAGCAGTAGTATAGTAGACTATTGTTCAAAGCTGATCAACATGGGATGCATGAACTAGTTAGGGGTAGCATCCCTATTTTCCACCCTTATCCCTAAGCACACTTCCCGCCAGGGATTTAACAATGGTGGAAACTCCCTCCAGCCAATGCTTATACCAAACTAATGCTTTAAAATCTGTGTGGGAAGTGTGCACGCTTTGGGTGAAGGATAGAGAATTAGGACTCGGACAATGATTCTAGATGATGAAAATAACTGGCTTCTCAATGACAGAGATGCAGGAGGCATACTTATTGATCTGTCCACACCACAGAAATGAAATGCTAATGTGTCTAAGATGATCCAGTTATCATTGCAGCAAGAACCCATTCAAAGCTTAACATTAGCTATATGTTTCCATTAACTTGTCCAGTAATTTTTTGACGACATTTAGAAAGTTTGCATAGAAAATAGAATAAAAAACTGGGCACAGACGTAAATTGAACGTCTATTTTTATAAAGGGAAAGTCAGCCACGTTGGAAATAACGTTGATTCAACCATTGTATGCCCAGTGGGGATAATTGCCTGCTACGGTGTGTTTCCATTGAACTGTGTGTCTTGTGTCGATAAAAACAGCTGGACGTAATGATGTCATACCCCCAAAAAACAAATGAGTGTTGAATTAAAGTGAAGTGGTTGAAGTGTTTCCATTATCCATTTAGGCAAATGGCACATTAATAGATTGGTGACATTCTGTATGCCCTTCCACCTATCTGTTTCATGTCTCTGGTAGCCCGGAAAAGCCAGCATGGATAGAATGCAACAATCAAAATAAAAACAATTATGAAAATATGTCAATCATTATTTGAATGTTGGTAACCCATTGCATAAAAGTGATAATGCTCTAGAAGCCGGTGTTTGGAGGATATATTGGCACGGGTGTTATTAGGCCAGAAACTAAGCCGTGCCAATATATCCTCCTAACACCGGCTTCAAGGGCATTATCACTTTTATGCAATGGGTTACCAACATTCAAATAATGATTGACATATTTTCATTTTTTTATTTATTTTGATGAATTTATTCATAATATTTCATCCTTCCACAAGATATAGTCCTGAGACAAATCTAGGGTTGCTAGCCAATCCAGCTGGTCATTCATTCTATCGGTTCCATTGCTAGAGACGCGACCCAGTCGTTCATTCTAAATTTTCCATTGCCATACTGGCTACCAACGTTCTTATCCCTTGCTTGCTAGCTAGCCAACTATGGATAACTTAGTCTATGTTTTCTTCCATGCACTGTGCTCTCCCCAAGGCCAAACAATCAACACTTCTTATTATTAGTTCAATGGATTGTGGTCAGTAACCCCATATGAGGTTATTGTGTAGGTAGGCCTACTGTTACAATACTATTTAAAATAATCTATCAGCAAGTAGCCTAGCCTGCGATTACAAGAAAATACATTAAGCAAATCAATGAAGCCAATAGTGGGTTCAGCTATATTGTTATTGAAACAATGTAGGCTTGATGACCTTTTTAACCAATAAGAAAGATGTCTAAAATGTGTATTTGCTTCAGTAGGCAAAGTGACTGAAATGCATTAGAAAGGTATTGGACATTTCAGGGAAGCTCATCAGGTAGGCTATTGGCCTAGTGTGTGTGTGTGTGTGTGTGTGTGTGTGTGTGTGTGTGTGTGTGTGTGTGTGTGTGTGTGTGTGTGTGTGTGTGTGTGTGTGTGTGTGTGTGTGTGTGTGTGTGTGTGTGTGTGTGTGTGTGTGTGTGTGTGTGTGTGTGTGTGAGAAGAAGAAATGCATTCCTTTCAATTGCTATAATGATCATAAGCACTCACCTCAATTTAGCAAACATTTTCCAAACTAATTGTAATCAAATATCCAAACGGAGATTCAGTGAAAACAACAAAAATCTGATAATGGTTGATTTATTAAGACACGTTTCTATGCTTTTTTGAAAGCAGCACAATGACGCTGTCCTAATCAAAACGGTGCTGGAATTATCAGTTGACCACACATGGCAATTGCTTTTCATTTATTATGATCAGTGTTGTAGTGTTTTTTTTTTTGCCTACCGGAGCAACATTTTTTATTGTTATTATGTCATCATTTCTGAATGAAAGTTGGTACCGACATGTTGCCTAATGTATAAAATCTTTTTAGAATATACACTACCAATCCAAAGTTTGGGGTCACTTAGAAATGTCCTTGTTTTTGAAAGAAAAGCACATTTTTTTGTCCTTAAAATAACATCCAATTGACAGGAATACGTACAGTGTAGACATTGTTAATGTTGTAAATTACTAGTGTAGCTGGAAACCGGCAGATTTTTTTTATGGAATATCTACATAGGCGTACAGAGGCCCTTTATCAGCAACCATCACTCCTGTCTTCCAATGGCATGTTGTGTTAGCTAATCCAAGTTTATAATTTCAAAAGGCTAATTGATCATTAGAAAACCCTTTTGCAATTATGTTAGCACAGATGAAAACTGTTGTTCTGATTAAAGAAGCAATAAAACTGGCCTTCTTTAGACTAGTTGAGTATGTGGAGCATCAGCATTTGTGGGTTCGATTACAGGCTCAAAATGGCCAGAAACAAATAACTTTCTTCTGAAACTCATCAGTCTATTCTTGTTCTGAGAAATGGGGGCTATTTCATGTGAGAAATTGCCAAGAAACTGGAGATCTTGTGCAACACTGTGTGCTACTCCCTTCACAGAACAGCTCAAACTGGCTCAATCCAGAATACATTTACATTACATTTAAGTCATTTAGCAGACGCTCTTATCCAGAGCGACTTACAAATTGGTGCATTCACCTTATGAATAGAAAGAGGAGTGAGAGGCCCCGGTGCACAACTGAGCAAGAGGACAATTACATTAGAGTGTCTAGTTTGAGAAACAGACGCCTCGAAGTCCTCAGCTGACAGCTTCATTAAGTAGTACCTGCAAAACACCAGTCTCAACGTCAACAGTGAAGAGGTGACTCCAGGATGCTGGCCTTCTAGGCAGAGTTGCAAAGAAAAAGCCATATCTCAGACTGGCCAATAAAAATAAAACATTAAGATGGGCAAAAGAGCATAGACACTGGACAGAGGAACTCTGCCTAGAAGGCCAGCATCCCGGAGTCGCCTCTTTACTGTCGGAGCTTGCGCACAGATCGCGCATGCTGCGACAGACGCAGAGACGTCAGGAACTACAGTCGGCCACCAAAAGCGTTGTTGCACAAAGGCCAGGGTCCAACGGGAGCCTGGGTGGCAGGCGAGCTTGGAGGAGTGGGCCTACTCCAGGGCCGAAGAGCGGACAGCGTCAGGAACAAACACCCGGTTTTCTGGGTACCCTACCCCCAGGGTTCGGCTGGGAACTCTGCACCTTATGAACCTGCTTCCATATTCCCCAGCTGAGTGCCATTGCCAGGTACGAGGTGGGAAGGATGGTCTCGGGTTGTCTTGTCCACTGGTAATGTCATGTTTGTCATTTCTCATTGTCATGTCTTGTCCCTATTCCTTAATGTGCACCAACCCCACACATCCCTGATTAGAGTGCTATTTATTGGCCGGTCCCCGTTTGGTATTGTATTCCTATGCTGGTCTTGTTTGGTTTATCCCTGTCTGTCGTGTTTTGTCCCCAGATGCTGCGTGTGAGCCTTCTCTCGGGGTGTAGCGCAGTGGAGATGGTGTTCTTCTCCAACCCCTACTCTAGAGAGAGAGCTCGACATTTACGTTATTTCATGTTTTCGAGCCCATCATGGGGCACAGCTATCTGGGAGGCAAGGGCTGATTGTCCCTTCAAATCAGAACTTTAAAGAGAGATCGGTTTTTGACCGCTCTGTTCTAATGCCAAGGTGTCATAACGGGGTCCATGGAGGGACTCACGCAGTGGTTAAGATGATTCTCCCGCAGGACTATAGCGGCGTGACGGCGCATCCGGCTTGACATTCTTGGATCCCAGTCAGTAGGAGAGGGAGAAGTTGAAACGGGTGAAAAGCAGGGCCAACCTAGCTTGCCTGGAATTGAGACGCTTGGCGTGCAGAGATATTCCAGGTTCTTGTGGTCTGTTCACACAATGAACAGATGTTCCGCCCCCTCCAGCCAGTGCCTCCACTCTTCCAATGCCATCTTCACTGCAAGAAGCTCACGATTCTCCACATCATAGTTCCTCACCATGGCTATGGGAGAAGAAGGTGCAGGGTTTGTAACTTGAGGTCCAGGGAAGAACGTTGTGCCAGGGCAGCCCCCACTCCGACATCCAAAGCATCGGCCTCCACCACAAACTGGTGGGGCAGGTCAGGATGAACCAAGATGGGAGTCCCGGTCAACAGCTGGGAGCCATGTGAACGGAAACATGGGAGAGGTGGGTGCAGACAGGGGGGAAGCCAGGGTGCTATATCCCTGGATAAAGCGGAAATAAAAGTTTGAATCTCAGGAAACGTTGCGGTTGCACTCTGGATGTAGGCTGGAGCTAATCCACCACTGCTCTCACCTTCCCGGAATCCATCTGTACACTCCCTGCAGTGATGATGTAACCCAGGAAGGGGAATTCGCACTTCTCTGGCTTCAAAAAAGGCTGCTTCTCCAGGAGGTGTTGGAGAATCTGTCGGATGTAAAGCACGTGTTCTTGGGAAGAGCGGGAGAAAATGAGGAGGTCGTCAAGATAGACGAAGACAAATCAGTTCAACATGTTGCGGAGAACATAATTCACCAGAACATAGAACACTGGTAAGGCAAAATGGCATGACCAGATAGTCGTAGTGACCGCTGGCCGTGTTGAAGGCATTCTTCCACTCGTCCCCCTCCCGTATCCGCACCAGGTGGTAGGCGTTCTGTAGGTCCAGCTTGGAGAACACGGTGGCCCCCTGGAGCAGCTCGAAGGCCGAGGAGATGAGTGGTAGCGGGTAGTGTTTCTTTACCATGATGTCGTCGATGCACGGGCACAGGGTTTTGTCCTTCTCCACAAGGAAGAACATTGTGCCGGCAGGGGAGGCAGAAGGACGGATAAACCCTGCAGCTAGGGAGTCCTTAATGTAGGTATCCATTACCTTAGTTTCCGAACCCGACAGAGAGTACAGTTGTCCCCGGGGCGGAGTGATTCCTGGGAGAAGGTCTATCCCGCAGTCATAGGGTCTGTGCGGCAGAAGCAAAGTGGCCCAGGCCTTACTGAACACCTGGAAGTCCTGGTACTCTGCGGGAATGGCGGAGCGGTCCGGGGCAACTTCTGAGCCCTCAAGAAAACCTCCCGGAGCAGGCTGTGCTGATCTCAGGCAATGAGAATGTTAGAACGGGCTCCAGCCCATGATGGCACCAGCAGACCAGTCAATAAGGGGACTGTGTCGCTGGAGCCAAGAGAATCCCAATACCACAAGAACTTGAGAAAACTTAATAAGCAGGAATTGGATCATCTCGCGGTTGTTTCCTGACATACATAGGTTGATGGGGATGGTATTGTGGGTGACCTAGCCTATAGAGCGTCCATCCTGCTTTCTAACATCCTTGGGAATGGGATGCCCAGCTTGGAGTAGGGATTCCCAGCTCAGATGCCAGGGTAGCTATCATCGGTCCCAGAGTCGATGAGTACCCAGAGAGATTTTGACTGGTTCCTTCACAGCAAGATGACATGAAAAGGGTTGTGAGTAAAGGGAGAGGAAAAGTTCTCCATATGGTCCACCAGAGTACTCACTCTTACCGGTGAGCCTGGTCTTTTAGTGGACAGGTGGCCACGAAATGACCAGCAGTCTCGCAATACAGGCAACTCTTCGTGGGAAGCCTGTACAGCCGTTCAGCTGGGGACAGCCTAGCTCTGCCTAGTTGCATCGGCTCGGGATGAGGTGAATTGGCAGACTTAGAAGACTCTCGGGGAACTCGGGTAGCCTCTGGTTTTCTCGGCAACAGAGCCATCAAGGACATCCGGGATGTCTTGGAGGCAAGATGGAAGCTTTGAGCGGGCAAGTGAAATCGAACCTCCTTTCCTTCCTTCGCTCCTGTAGTCACTCATCGATCCGAATGGTCAAGGCGATGAGTGAGTCGAGAACCGTCGGTAGTTCCCAGGCTGCAAGCTCTTCTTTCACTTCTTCCGATACTCCGTGCAGGAACATGTCGAACACTGCCTGCAACCCGGAAGCACTCTCAGCTGCCAACGTGCAGAAATCCATCGCATAGTCTGCCACACTGTGGGAGTCTTGCCAAAGCTGGAGTAACTTCCAGGCAGCCTTACTCCCGGGCCACGAACTCATCCAGACTGAAGCATACGGCTGACTGTTGTTCCCATACTGCCGTAGCCCAGGTGAGAGGGTGAAGATATACGCTATCCTAGAATCCAAGGGGACGGAGGAGGGCTGCAGCTCAATGATGAGGGAACACAGAGAGAAACGCCTGACAGGTACCCGACTCTCCATCAAAGCGTTCCGGGAGAGGTAAGCAGGGTTCCCGGGAAATTGGGGGTGGCCGGGTAGGCCGGGGAGGCGGCACTGCTAACAGCCGGGTTACTGAGGGACTGGGAAGTTACAGTTGTGATGGGCTGCCTAACAGACATCCCGCGGAATTGCTCTAGCAATGTGTTCAACTCTCAGTCATGGCGTTCAGCCAAGGTCTGGAACCCTTCCATAAGACCACGAAGCAACTCCTCGTGCCTTCCAATGGTGGCTCTTTGGGAGGAGATGGCATTGCGGAGCTGGTCCAAGTCATGGCCAGTTCGTACTCTCACATTTCAGGAGAAGACCCAGATGCAGACAGTGTCAAAGTAACAAAAATGTATTACCAGAACAGGGGGCAGGCAAAACGACAGTTCAAGGACAGGCTCTGATCCAGATCAGAGTCCATAAGGTACAGAACCGCAGGCAGTCTTGGAGTCAGGGCAGCAGAGGTCAATAATCCAGGGTGGTGTGACAAGGTACAGAATGGCAGGCAGGCTCAGCGTCAGGGAAGGCAGAATGGTCAAAACCGGGAAAACTAGAAAGACAGGAGCAAGGGGAAAACCGCTGGTAGGCTTGACGAACTGGCAACAGACAAACAGAGAACACAGATATAAATACACTGGGGATAATGGGGAAGATGGGCGACACCAGGAGGGTGTGGAGACAAGCATAAAGACAGGTGAAACAGATCAGGGTGTGACAATTGGAGATTGATTGCATGATTACCGTGCCATTAACCACCCTTAACCACCATGTGAAGTTCATCTTAACTTTATAGGCAGATAAAATACGTTTTCATGCTTTTTGACGTCGTGGTGGTATAACGCGATATCATCCAAGTTTACTTTGATATGACGTTATTATTTCAATACTTGTGCATAAAGGCATTTCCACCGCCAGACCCAAGAAGATTCCTCCATGTTGAACAAATAAATCCACAGCTCTATGTTATTTTTACCATGATTGAACCAGGTTATTAAGTCATTAACCCCCTAAAGTCGATGTCCGTGCCCCCACAGAAATCTAATTAGCAAAATAAAAACATCTATCACTTTAAGCTATCTGTTTTTTTTGCATTGGATGGGTCTCGCACTTCCGCATCGGCGGTGAAAGGTGACAGAGCTAGTGCGGTGTTTGTCAGACCATGAGACATCCCGAAAATTGGTCCAAAATCGTCTGTAGTGTCCGAACAGTTTGGCCTACGAACTATTACTATTAACTAGTATTTCTGTCTGTAATAAAGCCCCTTTGTGGGGAAAACTATGAAATAACACATGTGGAATCATGTAGTAACCAAATAAGTGTTAAACAAATCAAAATATAGATTCTTCAAAGTTGCCACCTTTTGCCTTGATGACAGCTTTGTACACTCTTGGCATTCTCTCAACCAGCTTCACCTGGAATGCTTTTCCAACAGTCTTGAAGGAGTTCACACATATGCTGAGCACTTGTTGGCTGTTTTTCTTTCACGCTGTGGTCCAACTCATCCCAAACCATGTCAATTGGGTTGAGGTCGGCTGATTGTGGAGGCCAGGTCATCTGATGCAGCACTCCATCACTCTCCTCCTTGGTCAAATAGCCCTTACACAGCCTGGAGGAGTGTTGGGTCATTGTTCTGTTGAAAAACAAATGATTAGTCCCACTAAGCGCAAACCAGGTGGGAGCCATGCTGGTTAAGTGTGCTTTGAATTCTAAATAAATCACAGACAGTGTCACTAGTAAACACCCCCACACCATCACACCTCCTCCATGCTTCAGGGTGGGAACCACACATGTAGAGATCATCTGTTCACCAACTCTGCATCTCACAAAGACACGGTGGTTGGAACCAAAAATCTCAAATTTGGACAGATTTCCACCAGTCTTGCTCGTGTTTCTTGGCCCAAGCAAGTTTCTTCTTATTATTGTTGTCCTTTAGTAGTGGCTTCTCTGCAGCAGTTCGACCATGAAGGCCTGATTATCACAGTCTCCTCTGAACAGTTGATGTTGAGATGTGTCTGTTACTTGCTTATTCCAATTATTGATTAACATGGACCTGAGTGTTAGAACTGTTAAGGCCCCATGTATTGATGAAGAATTGAAAAACTGTATGGTTGAAAGAGATGGGGCAAAACTAGTGGCTAAGAAGTCTGCCTGCACATCTGACTGTCTGACTTACTGCAAATTGAGAAATGATTGTGACTAAACTGAATAAAAATAAGAAACTGTATTATGAAGCTAAGCTCAATGATATAAAGAATGATGGAAAAAAAACTTTGGGGTACTTTACATTAAATTATGGGTAGAAAGACAAAATTAGGCAGGAAATGCCAACAATGAACACTGAGCCATCATATTCATAAATAATATGGACATTAAATATCCCTTTCAGCATGGTGAAGTTATTAATTACACGTTGGATGGCGTATCAATACACCCAGTCACTACAAAGATACAAGCTTCATTCCAAACCCAGTTGCAGGAGAGGAAGGAAGCCACTCAGGGATTTCACCATGAGGCCCATGGTGATGTCAAAACAGTTAAATACTTTAATGGTTGTGATAGGAGAAAACTGAGGACGGATCAACAACGTACTGATACTGTTTGGTTTCTGAGCTTTAACAATTATTAATCATAGTTATAAAAGAGACATGAAGGGTGCCATAATGAAGCTTGGGAGGGGCTGAGTGCAGGGATAATGGTCACATGTCGCAGTACCGATAAGGGGAGGAACCGTTTAAGGCCCATATCACTCAGCTCCCTGACTAGCAATAATGATGCAATGTTTAGCGATAAGGAGGAGACTTCACCCAAAGTGGGTTATGTATACTACCACGAGTGAAACCATGTCTATTTCTAATGCAGCTGTATTGATTCTCTGGGAAGAATAAACTTGGTTAAGATTTCATAGTGTCCGTTGAGTTTTTACATTGACTAACATAACAAGAGAAAAACTGCTGATGCACAACCAAATTTGGAAACTGCACCTTGTGTATTTTGCTATTCGAACTCGCAACAATATGTTGAGACGCCGATCTGAGTCATTTCACCCCCCCTCCCAAAAATAAAGCAACAGCTTATCCCTGGCGCTGGCCCTGAATGGGCCCACTGAACAACCATATCAACGTTTTTTGGACTTCTTACCGTGAACAGCTGTCGTATAACCTGGAGCGGAAGTGCTTGGTTTTCGCCAGGCATAATGGGACCCATGGCATCCAAAAAGTTGACTCCAGTGCGCCAAAAAAGCACCTGGATGATCATTAAGACTCTTGGAAGAATGTTCTATGGACAGATGATTCAAAAGTATAACTTTTTGGACCACATGGTCCAAAAACGGTCTTTAAGACACTAACAGCTTACAGATGCTAGGCAATTAAGGTCACAGTTATGAAAACTTAGGACACTAAAGGAGGCCTTTCTACTGACTCTGAAAAACACCAAAAGAAAGATGTCCAGGGTCCCTGCTCATCTGCGTGAACGTTCCTTAAGCAGGCTGCAAGGAGGCATGAGGACTGCAGATGTGGCCAGGGCAATAAATTGCAATATCTGTACTGTGAGACGCCTAAGACAGCGCTACAGGGAGACAGGATAGACAACTGGCTCATCCTCGCAGTGGCAGACCACATGTAACAACACCTGCACAGGATCGGTACATCTGAACAATCAAGGCAGGTCCTCACCAGACATCATCGGCAACAACGTCACCTATGGGCACAAACCCACTGTCGCTGGACCAGACGGGACTGGGGGTGATGGTCGGATTCACATTTATTGTTGAAGGAACACCGAGGCCTGTACTCTGGAGCAGGATCGACTTGGAGGTGGAGGGTCCGTTATGGTCTGGGGTGGTGTGTCACAGCATCATCGGACTGAGTTTGTTGTCATTGCAGGCAATCTCAACGCTGTACATTACAGGGATGACATCCTCCTCCCTCATGTGGTACCCTTCCTGCAGGCTCATCCTGACATGACCCTCCAGCATGATAATGCCACCAGCCATATTGCCTGTTCTGTGCAGGATTTCCCGCAAGACAGGAATGTCAGGGTTGTGGACCCTCCCAGGACTTTGTTAGCAGGTCCAGTGGTCCCTGTACTGGCCACAAATAGATTACTTTGAATGGCAAGAAACCCGTCGATTCCTGAGGCACCTCCCTGTAAGCATAAAGCTGTAAGGGTAACCACTTAACCACTTATCCCAGTCTCAGCCACAAACTTCCTCAGCATGTTCTCGAGCATTTGATTGAAACGCTCTATGAGCCCATCTGTTTGGGGATGGTAGGGAGTGGTCCTCAAACCCTTGATGCCCAGCTATTGGTGGAGTTGAACCCTCAGTCGGGAGGTGAAGTTTGTCCTTTGGTCTGTCAGGATTTCATCTGGTATTCCTACATGACAGAAGAACTGAACAAGAGCACTGCATATTTTTGGAGTGGTTATGGAATGGAGTGGGAAGACTTTAGGGAACCGGGTGGCATATTCACATATCACCAGTATGACCTCGTTACCTGCACTACTCTTCTCCAAGGGTCCAACAATATCCATTTAAATTCTCTTGAATGGGGTAGAGATCACTGGCAGGGAAAGAGAGGAGCCTGGTCAGACCTACGGACAGCACTGGTTTTCTTGCATGTGGGGCATTTTTTGCAGTATGTTTGCACATCAGTATACATGGAGGGCCAAAAGAAACGGGGGCCTAGCCTAAGGTAGTTCTTATGTTGCCCTAGATGCCTTAGATGTTGCCCTAGATGTGCAAGGTTTAGAACAAGTGCTTTACACTTAGACAGCACCACTAAAGTTCTGCTATCTGCTTCCGACCCAAAGTAGAGTATGTGGTTGTCTATGTTAATCGCCCCCATATGAAGATTGGCTGTCCTCAAGATGCTGCTGTTACTGAAAGGAGGTAAGAATGTGTGTAATGTATGAACTGAGATAGCTAGGTTAACTTGTGTGTATATCCATATTGCTAACGTAGCTGATAACGGAGCAAGGAGGGGGAAATTTGTATGTGTGTGTGGGTGTGTTATCTTACCAAATGCTGCCCCCGGCTGGTGATTGACTTCTGTGCATCGGAATTCGGTAAGAAGGACACACATCGTTGAATCCTCCACTTGCATGTTCTTTTTAGATAAATGACCATAATCTAAATTAGATTTCTGTCATTCTGAGCACCTTAGCTGGACACCCTAATCAGGTTACGCACCCAGTGCATATGGGTCCTGTAATTTCTCAAATGTCCGGTAAATTAAAATGCTGCCAGTCAAATGTCTGGTGCCACAGTTTCCAAATGGAACCCCTGCTACATACTGTATGTTGATGATTGTCTTATAATGAAATTGACAAAGAAAAAATAATGGTGATGATGACTCAAGATGCCTTTTTGGTTTAAAACCTCTTAACCTAAAATGACATACCCAAATCTAACTGCCTGTAGCTCAGGACCTGAATCAAGGATATGCATATTCTTGATACCATTTGAAAGTATACACTTTGAAGTTTGTGGAAATGTGAAATTAATGTAGGAGAATATAACACATTAGATCTGGTAAAAGATAATACAAACAAAAAAACATGCATTTATAATAATGTTTTCATCTTTGAAATGCAAGAGAAAAGACATACTTTCAAATAGGAGTATAGGTGTCATTTAGATTTTGGCCACCAGATGGCAGCAGTGTGTGTGCAAAGTTTCCGACTGATCCAGTAAATAATTACGTTACTGCACAATATTTTGTATCAAGTCTGCCAAAGTTTGCCCAAATGTGCTGAATTGGTCAATTGATACATTTTCAAGTACATAACTATAGAGAACATACACAAGTGCTATGGTAATAACAAATGTAAGTTTACACACTCCCAGGAATGTCATACATGACATTATACACTAACTTTCACACATGTAGATGGCCGGGTGGGGTGGGTGTGGAGCCAGAGACAGCAGTGGGGTCAAACTGTGGACCCCAGTTCCTAAATTTGAACATAAAAATTGATTTGATCAAACAAATGCTGCATTTTATGCTACATTTTATCTCTAGGACCCCCAGGATGACAAATCTGAGCAAGGTTATTGCATGTAAGTACATTATTTACCTTCAGAGGTGAATGTATAAAACAGTTGCTGTGATAAAAGTTTTGCTATTGTTGTGCACTTTCCTCAAACAATAGCAGGGTATTTGTTCACTACAATAGCTACTGTTAATTGGACACTGCAGCTAGCTGGATTATAATACAGTTGAAAGTCGTAAGTTTACATACACCTTAGACAAATACATTTATACTCAGTTTTTCACAATTCCTGACATTTAATCCAAGTAAGAAATTCCCTGTTTTAGGTCAGTTAGAAACACCACTTTATTTTAAGAATGTGAAATGTCAGAATAACAGTAGAGAGAATTATTTATTTCAGCTTTTATTTCTTTCATCACATTCCCAGTGGTTCAGAATACACTCAATTAGTATTTGGTAGCATTGGGTAGCATTGCCTTTAAATTGTTTAACTTGGGTCAAACGTACAAGATGAAGGAAAAAAGAAACAGCACACACAGCACACACTCCTCCAAACATAACGATGGTCATTATGACCAAACAGTTATATTTTTGTTTCATCAGACCAGAGGACATTTCTCCAAAACGTACGATCTTTGTCCCCATGTCTAGTCTTGCTTTTTTATGGCGGTTTTGGAGCAGTGGCTTCTTCCTTGCTGAGCGGCCTTTCAGGTTGTGTAGATATAGGACTCGTTTTACTGTAGATATACATACATTTGTACCTGTTTCCTCCAGCATCTTCACAAGGTCCCTTGCTGTTGTTCTGGGATTGATTTGCACTTTTCGCAACAATGTATGTTCATCTCTAGGAGACAGAATGCGTCTCCTTCCTGAGCGGTATGACGGCTGCGTGGTCCCATTGTGTTTATACTTGCTTACTATTGTTTGTACAGATGAATGTGGTACCTTCAAGGATTTGGAATTTGCTCCCAGTGATGAACCATACTCGTGGAGGTGAACCATTCTCGTGGGGATGAACCATACTCGTGGCATACTCTTGGCTGATTTCTTGTGATTTTTCCCATGATGTCAAGCAAAGAGGCACTGAGTTTGAAGGTAGACCTTGAAATACATCCACAGGTACACCTCCAATTGACTTAGATGAGAAGCTTTAGAATCAGAAGCTTCTATTGCCATGACATCATTTTATGGAATTTTCCAAGCTGTTTAAAGGCACAGTCAACTTAGTGTTTGGAAACTTCTGACCCACTGGAATAATGATACAGTGAATTTTAAGTGAAATAATCTGTATTAACAATTGTTGGAAAAATTACTTATGTCATGCACAAAGTAGATGTCCTGACCGATTTGTGGAAAGGTTGAAAAACGAGTTTTCATTGACTCCAACCTAAGTGTATGTAAACTTCCGATTTCAAATGCATGTAAATCATATATGTATTTCATTTGAAATTAATTTGCTGACATTTCTAAACATGTTTTCACTGTCATTATGGGTATTGTGTGTGGATGAGTGAGAAACAAAATCTATTTAATCCATTTTGAATTTTGGCTGTAACATCAACAAAATGTGGAGTAAGTCAAGGGGTATAAATAATTTCTGAAGGCAGTGTATTAATTGGTTGAAACCTTCTTAGCAGCTTGTTTGGATTGCAGTAGTATACTTGTTTGAACCTTAGAACCAATGCAGTGAGTGTGCACATGGGCATGGCTGACAGGGTTCGTCATGGTCAGTTCCGAAAGAACGGAAAATGAAAATACGTTCTGATTTGACAAATTCAGGTACTGAACACCACCCTGGTGATATAAATCTATATACACGGACAACTTTAAACGCAACATGTAATGTGTTGGTCCCATGTTTCATGAGCTGAAATAAAATATTCCCGAAATTGTCCATAAGCACAAGAACCTTATTTCTCTCAAATGTTGTTCACAAATTAGTTTACTTCCCTGTTAGTGAGCATTTCTCCTTTGCCAAGATAATCCATCCACCTGGCAGGTGTGCAATATCAAGAAGCTGATGAAACTGCATGATCATTACACAGTTGCACTTTGTGCTGGGGACAAAAGGCCACTCCAACATGTGCAGTTTTGTGGCACAACCCAATGCCACAGATGTCTCAAGTTTTGAGGGAGAGTGCAATTGGCATGCTGACTGCAGGAATGCCCTCATGAGCGGTTTCCAGAGAATTGAATGTTAATTTCTCTAAAATAAGCCGCCTCCGTCGTTTTAGAGAATTTGGCAGTACTTCCAACCGGCCACACAATCGCAGCGCAAATGTATGGCGTTGTGTGGGCGAGCGGTTTGCTGATGTCAACATCATGAACGGAGTGCCCCATGGTGGTGTTGGGGCTTACTGTATGGGCAGGCATAAGCTACGGACAATGAACACAGTTGCATTTGATCTATGGCAATTTGAATGCACAGAAATACTGTGACGAGATTGCATGTTGTGTTTATATTTTTGTTCGGTATAGAATATGAAGAAAAAAAATGGCTGAAGAAGTTAGAGGCTAGTTCCATTAGGGTGTAATTTAATGAATATTACATGGCAGATAATATCACGAATAAAACAAAAAGGAGAATTTGCATAAAGAACCCAAAATCTGATCGGAGGCTACCTTGGGTGAGTTGGGATTCATGATAATATCCGTTTGTTATTCCAGATACGGCCAGAGCAGAAGTTGAAAATTATTGTTATTTTTGGGCAAGTCGTGGTAGTCCCTCCCAGTTTCTCCCATTTGGTGCCTAATGAACACAACCCTATCTTTATAAGGCAGTCCCTTCAGCCAAGGGATTTATACATGCAGGGTGAAGACAAGTCAGACATAAAGACAAGTAAACATAGATGTTTAAACCACAATGCTTCTAAACTAATTTACTCTATGTAAACATAGAATAAGACAAGACCCAAGGAAAGTGCTTGTTAGTGCTTGTTAACACAAAGAATATACTCGGCAATGGGTGTTATACATGACATTATCATGCATTGTTAAACACGGGCCTTCTTTCCTTCCTTACAGTAAGCAAAGAGGGATGTGCACTGTAAAAAATATTGTGCCCTTTTACTTTAAAAAATGTAGGTAACTATTTGCATCAGGCTTTTAAGTAAATCCAACAAGGCGGATCATTTAAGTATAATATACTTCGCTTTTAGTGCATAACAAACACAAATATATTAAGTGAAAACAACTAACAGGATCTCAAATTCCTTTCATTCAACTTAATTTTATCAGGTTCAGAAAAGTGTTGTTTTAGTCCCAGAACTAATGTTATAAGTTTATATACTTAATGTAATCAGACACAGAACTAATATTGTAAGTTTAATTTGCTGAATTTACTCAGTATTGTAATTGATATTCTGTTTAATCTGCAAATGTTTTTTGCTCAGTTACTTATGGTACTCAGGTTAGTCAAATGTATTTTAATTGTGTTGCTACTACTCAAATATATATGGGGGAAAAGTGACACCAGTCAAGCCAATTGAGGACTGGAGTTGTTCACCCCTGTGGTAGAGGCAGATTATCCACTCGCCGTTGGATCCTTACAAGGCACCCCGACCTACATCCACGATATCTCCTTCACTTTGTCCTGCGAATGACAGGGATGTTGGCCAGTCGGGTGTCAGAAGTAAACCCTTCGCGTCCGACTCATTAAACAAAAATCTTTCTCCAGTACGAGGGGAGTAATCACTGTCCTGATATCCAGAAGATCTTTTCGGTCATAGGAGATGGTGGTTACAAATAATGCAACAAAAAAAACACACAATAGCACAATTGGTTAAACGGCAGCCATCTCCTCCGGCAGCTTCTGATGTTTAGCAACATGCACAACCAAAGCAAAACAGATGGAGTTGGCTTTGAATCAAAGAATTGTTTACAACATGTTAACTTTATTTCCTCTCCAAATCTATTGAAACATAAATACCTTTGCATCATGAGCACTTGTTGCCTCTCATGCATCGTTAGTTGTTGATTAGCTAGCTAGCAAATTTTTGCGTCGACATGACACCTCAAAACAAGACATGTTATCAATAACAAGTTATAACGAGCTGAAATAAAGCCAACGTCGATTCCCCACATGGCTGCTTCTTGTCATTTTTGCTAGCTATCTGACCGTCCAGAATCATAACAAACGGATGCGTGCGCTTCGTTTTTGTGACGTTGTCAGCTAACCCATCTGTTGGACGCCTCAGTAAAGCTGAGGGCCAGTGCTATTTTTACCTTCAGCAAGTCCGTGCAGAGATATTTTGTTTGTGTTGGCCAACGGTCTCTTCCTCTTATGTGCAATAAGTCAAAAGATATTCACCGGGATATATTTTTGTGGTAGATCTGACTGGCTATTGCCTAGTTTGCCTTCAATTTTGGATTCTGCCCTGCCCAACTGCCCTCCTGACAAAAACGGATATAAAAATTCTGAAAGATAATGATATTTCTAGAGGCACTTTCACAGACCAGTACTTGGGCACCAGCAGCCATCCCCACCTCCCCTTGCCCCCTGGCCACATACCCGACCCTCTGAAACCCCAGTATATACTAAACGGATATTATATGACTTGCCTTTACCTTTGTGATAGAGTAACCTGCGAAAACACACTCTGCATTCACATCTGTGTTTGTACCCCTGTGTTGAGCTCCCGTTCGTGACCCTGCACACACCAAGCCACTTAGCGGAAGGGTGGATGACACTCCACACAGCCTAAAGGAGGGGAAGAAGGGATGAGACAGAAAGGGAGGCTTTATTTGTCTGTTGCTTGGGAACCCAGTGTGTTGTGTTGTGGGCACAGTGCCTTGATCTTATGATAATGATCACTTAAGGGTGTGTGTGTGTGTGTGTGTGTTTGTGTGTGGTCGTAAATTAGCTAGTAAATATACAGCAGGCGACCGGGGGCACATTTTAAGGCTTGTATTCACTATTCAGTGAGTCGGGTGAAGAATAGTAATTGTAGATTGTGAGAATGGGGAGATTGGGTCCTGCCGCTCCGCTTGATGACTCATTACAGCTCCATTTACGTCCAGGGCTAGGTCTCAAATGGCACCCTTTGTCTCTGCCCAGAGAGCAACACAAGGAGAAAAAGGCTGCTGAACGAGAAGTGGTCCTGTCTGTCAATAGTGATTACACATAACAGGATGCAATTTAAAACTGAATGGCCCCGTGTGTTTGTGCGTGCGCTTGGTTGTCTTGCTGTGTACAAAACAAATGTCACATTTGGTTTGGAATTAAGTGCCATTTAAGACGGTTTTGTGAAGAGGAATATTGACAATTTTTCTATTGCATCTGTATTATGATTTTCAGATGTTTCCTCCCTCTTTTTTGTTTAGTCCTGGACAGAGTGGGCGAAAGGACAGTCTGGAGACACGGCAGATCTGAAGAAACGAAAGAGCGGAGGACAGCGGACACGAGAACGGACCTTGCGAGGCAGAGAACAGTGCCAAAAAGAAAAAGCCTCTAGACACCTCAGCCAACCTCTCATCATTCGCCTTCAACACAAATTAAATATAATGCTATATCATGGACTGATTTATACATTTTGCTCCCTATGTCTGTTTAGTTAGGGTCATAGGTCACAGCGAAATAATTCTCATTTGTGAGGTGTTTTCAAATTGTCATTATGGGGTGTTGTGTGTGGATTGATGAGGAAGGTTTTTTATTTGGTCTGTTTTGGAGTGGGGGGGGGGGTGCATTCCGAGTGCATAGCATATATTCATGTCTGTCAAGTTATTGTTTAATGCCAAATGTAATTCAATTGCATTGTTATATCGTGACAGCAAACAATAGAAGCTATAATTACTCCCAAAAATATCATTTGTGGACTGGAGTATGAGAACTTTTAAGATGTATTTGGTATAATATGTTATCATAATATGTAGTCTCACAGGTGTCTAGAAATGCTCATTAGAACTGGTTGGTATGCCTGTTATGCAGCCATTGTCGATGTATAATTATTTTCCCGATATATTCCCTGGGGTTGGAGGAATTTCATAGATGACATCAAAGCGAAATATCTCGAGCACTTGAAATAGCTGTGAAAATCTCATCGTTTTTAGCTTGTATTGTTTTTGTCAACAAAAAAAATATGATATATTTACTGTGCTTGTATTGTACATAAAACCAGTCATAAAACCTTTGAGTGTTAGTTTCAGTATCATAACAACCTTCATAATGCATTATTCATAATTGTTTTGTAAATAAAAGTGCTTTCAAAACAGAGGTGAAGCAAGGCCATTCCAGATAGAATATTGGCCCACCCTGTATTGGCTGTAATATGTGCGCTGGGAGTTGGGAAGTAAGTTCAGGAAGTGAATCATTTAATAAATAAATGAAAACATAATACAAAACAAGAAACACTAACAACACACAGACATGAAACTGAAACAGTCAGTCAATAACACATGAGGAAAGAACCAAGGGGAGTGACCGATATAGGGAAGATAATCAAGGAGATGATGGAGTCCTGGTGAGTGTCATGAGGCGCAGGTGCGCGAGACGAGGGTGACAGGTGTGCGGGATAATCAGCAGCCTGATGAGGCCAGAGAGGGAGTATACGTGACAGTACCCCCTCCCCGACACGCAGCTCCAGCCGCAGGACGCCGTCAAAAGGGACAAACCCAGGGATCAGGAGCAGACCGGTCACCCCCTGCTGATGCGCGAGAACCTGTCATGCCAGCTGAGGTACAGGAACCTGTCGAGTCAGCTGAGGCGTGGGAACCTGGCAGATCAGTAGAGGCAGGGGAGCCTGGCAATCTGACTGAGGCAGGAGAACCTGGCGAGCCAGTGGTAGCAGGGGAGCCTGGCGATCTGGCAGAGGCATGAAAGCCCAACGAGCTGGCTGAGGCAGGGGAGCCTGGCAATCTGGCTGAGGCATGAGAGTGTGGCGATCCGTCTGAGGCATGAGAGCCTGTAGCAGTTTGACAAGACGTCATTACTCTAAAATACATTTTAAAAAACACTCCCTGATGCTTCCCTTAGGTGAGGTGTAATTCTGTAATTCCGCTAGGAGTCGGGAAGCAAGTTCAGGGAGTAAATAATTTATTTAATAAATGAAAACATAATATAAAACAAGAAACACGAACAACGCACAGACATGAAACTGAAACAGAGTCAGATGCTGACCTAGAGGCTGGAGACGGAGTATACGTGACACTGGCTGTTGTTTGTATTGTCTCTGACTAATCATAAATGTTCATAACTTCAATAGGAGGTTCCTGGGATCTAATCGCAATATGGGTTATATTGCAATATGGTCCCCACTTCCCCACACACATACAGTACCTCAAATTGTATTTGTCACATGCTACAAATACAACAGGTTGTAGACTTTACCATGAAATGCTTACTTCTGAGCCCTTTTTAGAGTTAAAAAAGTTTTTAAAAATTGCTAATATTTAAAAAAAAAATAGTAACAAAATAACAACATGCAATATACATGTTACTGGAGCATTATTTCAGTGATGCTTGTAGTCATGGTAATAAAACAGAACAAATGACCAATTTGTATTTATTTAATCCTATTCATTCAATTGTTTTCTCGCGCTGCTTCTTTAAAATCAGCCATTTTACTGTTTTAAGCCATTCCCACTTCCCCTACCTGGGAAGTGCTTCATGACAGCATCTGTTGGGGGAAAGCAGCAAATATTGACCTTTTAGTAATTTAGCAGACAGTCTTGTCCAGAGCGACTGACAAATGAAAATGTAAGCACTCACTACTGTAAGATAAAGGGCAGTTAGGGGTTGGGTTTGGGGTCATAAATAAAAAATAAATTATGGAAGAACTTGTGAAAATTCAGATTCAGTTTAATAAGAAATCCTTGACCTTTAATGCCCTATTTGCAATGATTGATTTGTAAATTCAATTAAGGGATAGTTAACTTTTTTAATGCTTATAGCCAGTCTGCTGGTTCCTTGCTCTGAAAGTAGTCTATGGGCCAGGAGAAACTGCAATCCATGGATTAGGGTTGCTAAAAATAGCCACTATTAACTTGAAGGGATTTTGCCACTAACATTGAACTTTGTCTAATTGCCCCTACCACCCACAGTCGTTTTGTTAGCCATCTGACTATATGTTTAAAAAAAAGTGAACTAACCCTGTTATGGGGTATTCATTTTTAAAGGGATACTGAGAGTTAGATGAACTCACAAATACCATTTGAATGAATACCAGTCTCAGCGTGCAGTTTGGAGTTGAATGAAGTCAACATGTCATGAGTCATAATATTATTTTTTAAATATCATGTCAAATCTGTCAAATGCTCATTTACAATTGGTGAACAAAAACCTACTCACCAGTTATTGCTGCCACTTTTTCATGATCCAATCTGATTTTTTTCTCCCTATCATATCCCCTTTTAGCTTTGCCACTTAGAATTGTTTAAATGAATTAAGTGTCATAAATACTTATCCAAAGTCATAATGACACAGCCAGATATTTACAATTTAGTTAGGTCTGAAGATATGCAAAGCTTTCATCAAGGCAAAGGGTGGCTACATTGAAGAATCTCAAATAACATATTGATTTGTTTAACACTTTTCTTTTTTGTCTTCACTATTATTCTACAATGTAGAAAATAGTCAAATTAAAGAAAAATCCTGTAATGAGTAAGTGTCCAATCTTTTGACTGGTACAGTACCACAGCCATTGTCGCATAGAATTAGAATGAGAAGAACGTACATTCCCTTCCGAAACAGTGTACCAGCAAGTAACCCCTTTTCACAGGCAATGCATCTCCGACACAACGCCTGTTATCCTTATAGTATGTGCATTCTGAGACGAGACCTCCCAAAAATGATCCAGTGTTATTCTTCTTCAAACTATTGAGCCTGAGAACGCTCCTCACACCGAAGGCAGAGCCCCATACTAGCCATGATCTAAGGACCTATACCCCTTCTAGTAATTCTAAGGTCTATACGAATCTCTGTATATACACCAATCAGATTGTTTTTCAGCAACGTCGACATCTAAAGCATGGTTTTGCAAACTCGGTTCTGGGGCTCCCTCGCTGGGTGCACCTCCCAAGAAAACTCTCTTCGGTTATAGTCACAGCCGACTATATTCCACCTCAAGCCGATACCACGACGGACCTCAAGGAACTACACAGGACTGTGCAAACTGGAAACCACATCTCCTGAGGTCGCATTGATTGTAGCTGGGGATTTTAACAAATCAGATTTGAGGAGTACTCACGCTTCATAAACTCTCGATCATTGTCACTCTCCTTTCTGGAATGGCTACAAGGCACTCCCCCACCCTCCCTTTCATAAATTCATGTCACGACTCCATTCTGCGCCTCCCCTCCCATAGGCAGAAACTTTAAAAAACAGGAAGTACCCATCAGGAGGTGTATAGGGGATGTTCTAATTGACTGTTAAAACTTGCCCAAACCAAAAACCATGGCAACCTTCAGCAAACCTGAGAGTGCAAACCATCGCATTTAACCACAGCAAGGTGACTCAGAATAGGGTCGAATTCAAACAGTGTAGTCATTCACGCCGTAAGGCAATCAAACAGGCAAAGCTTTAGTACAGAGACTAAGTGGAGTCGCAATTCAACGGCTCAGACACGAGACCTATGTGGCAGGGTCTACAGACAATCACAGACTACAAAGGAAAAACCAGCCACGTCGTGGATACCGACGTCTTGCTCCTGGACAAGCTAAATACCTTCTTTGCCCGCTTTGAGGATAACACAGTGCCATCGGCGCAGCCCACTCCCAAGGACTGTGGGCTCTCATTGTCCGTGGCCGACATAACTGTCATGCGGAAAATGTCCCTGGTAGACGGAGCCGACATGACGGCTGGTTACACAAAGGGAAGAGGGTTGGGTTTGAGTGAAAGAGTGGGAAGACTGAGGAACAAAGGGAGAGGCTATGCTATCGTAAATACAGTATCTTATGCATTCTAAATTACTGCCCATTTGGAAAAGGAAAATGCAATAAATATTTACTCCGAGCTGCGCTTCGGTAGGTTGGTCATAGATGCTGGCCAACAGAGATCCTGTCCTCGGAAGAATGTCTCTGGTGGTACATTGGATACATTGTAGTATCGTCGTTGTGTGTTAGACTGGATACGTTGTCTGTCGTTTCCTAGCCCACATTTACTGTGGCCGCTGCTAACTCAACGGCTAGGAGGTGTTATGCTGGTGAATGAGGACCCAAAAGCGACTTAACAGAAACAGAGTCTTTATTCCAGTCTTAAACAAAAACGATAATCCTGGATATATCTTAGGTAAATACAAAACAGGAAAACTGAAATCCTCTCGTCAGTAGAGAGGAACGCCTGGAGACGCGACCACAGACTGCAGGTCGCTTCGAGAAGGCACAGGCCGTAGCTGACATAGACACCTGCTCACACGCAGCATCTGAAGAAGGCAAAAACACGACAGGGCGGAACAAGGACACAGAACAGCAAACATCAAACAAGGATCCGACAAGGACAGAAGCGGAAAACAGAGGGAGAAATAGGGACTCTAATCAGAGGGTAAAATAGGGGACAGGTGTGAAAGAGTAAATGAGGTAGTTAGGAGAATGAGGAACAGCTGGGAGCAGGAACGGAACGATAGAGAGAGAGAGCGAGAGAGGGAGAGAGGGAGGGGGAGAGAGAGGGATAGAAAGAGGGAAAGAACCTAATAAGACCAGCAGAGGGAAACTAATAGAAGGGAAGCACAGGGACAAGACATGATAATCAATGACAAAACATGACAAGGAGGTATCACTTCTGTAGTGAATAAGAGTTCAATGTTCATACCATTCGAAACCAAAGCTCACGCTGAGGTTGGCTTAGTTCTGTAGTTATCTGAATCCTCCTGACATCGGATGGTCGCCCTAATGTACCTGGAACAGAAAGTTATTTGCCCTTTTAACGCAGAGTCTGCAGACCTCGCGTACTCGGAACAGAAGGTTACATTTTCATCAAGGGCTTATATAGTGGAGGGAGAGACGGGTGTGAAGGGTGGGTTTCATAGTTTATAATCCATGTCTCTTCACATGGGCCGGCCACTGATTGAGCAGAGCTCTAACCTTATGAAAACCCAATTCTCTCATTTGGAAGCTAAAATTACATTTAATCTTTTCACAAATGGTTTCATATTCAAACATTGAAATTGCACAACAATTCCATGTGAATCTGATAACTGGAATGTGTAGACTTTCCCCTGATACAGTCATAATGTCTCAGATGACAACTGAACTGACATCATATTCATTAAGTACCAACGCATATTTTCAACTGGTTCTATTACCAAAATATGGTTCCTTTCCCCCCACTTGTTTGATGTTTAACAAAAGTCTATTCAAGAGTCCTTCAGTAGAGTCAGCGAGAGAGAGGGAAGGGAGAAAGGTATTTATAGGAGGGGGGGTCATAAACCTTACCCACAGGCCAAAGTCATGACAACTCTCAGATCACCCATGGTTGCGTGGCGACACACGCCTCCAACTCAATCATCAAGTTTGCATACGACACAACAGTAGTAGCCCTGATTACCAACAATGATGAGACAGCCTACAAGGAGGGAGTGAGAGCCCTGAACAGTGCCTCCTGGCACTGTACTACAGTATGCAAATTTCTTTTTGATAAGGCTAGCCTTCGCCTTCCTAACTGCGTGTGTATATTGGTTCCCAACTTCCATGAAATGTTGCATATGGCGGGGGCTATGCAGTGCAGAACGTCAAAATTGCCCAAATTAAACTGCCTGCTACTCAGGCCCAGAAGCTAGGATATGCATATAATTGGTAGATATAGATAGAAAACGCAAAAGTTTCCAAAACCATTAAAGTAATGTCTGAGTATAACAGAATGGATATGGCAGGCGAAAACCTGAGGAAAATCCATCCAGGAAGTACTATTATTTTGAAATGCTGTTTTTCCATTGAAGGCCTATCCACCATACAAAGACTTAGGACCCAGTTGACAGTCTCTATGGCTTCTTCTACATGTGACCAGTCTTTAGGCATTGTTTCAGGCTTTTACTCTGAAAAATGAGGGAGAGAGCATTTTCAATAAGTGGACAGTGGACATTTCCAGACATGAGCCCAGAGCATGATCGGGAGCATGCCTTTCTTGGTTTCTCCTTTTCTATTGACGAAGCTTTTGTCCGGTTGAAATTTTAATCATTTATGACAAACTACCTGAGGATTGATTTAAACATAGTTTGACATGTTTCTACAAACTTTTATTGTACTGTTTTGACTTTGTTTGGATGTTGAGAGCGCTCTTTGTGCCTTTGGATTGCTGAACTAAACGCACCAACAAAAGAGGTTTTTGGACAAAGAGGGACATTATCAAACAAAACAAACATTTATTGTGTAACATGGAGTCCTGGGAGAGCCACCAGATGAAGATCAAAGGTAAGTGATTACTTTAATCACCATTTCTGACTTTTGTGAGTCCTCCTTGGCTGGAAAATGTCTGTATGGTGTTTTGAGGCTAGGCGCTGTCCTAACATAATCGCATGGTGTGCTTTCGCTGTAAAGCCTTTTTGAAATCTGACACTGGTTGGATTACCAAGAAGCTTCTTTAAAATGGTGTATAATACTTGTATGTTTGAGGAATTTTAATTATGGTATTTCTGTTTAAATTTGGCACCCTGCAATTTCACTGGCTGTTGTCGAGGTGGGATGCTAGCGTCCCAATGATACCAGAGAGGTTAAAGAGCAACCAGGCATCCTCTGACGGGATGATGTCAATATCTTTCCAGGACACCTGGTCAAGGTCGATTAGAAAGGCTTGCTCGCTGAAGTGTTTTAGGGAGCATTTGACAGTGATGAGGGGTGGTCGTTTGATCGCGGACCCATTACGGACGCAGGCAACGAGGCAATGATCGCTGATATCCTGGTTGAAGACAGCAGAGGTGTATTTAGAGGGCAAGTTGGTCAGGATGATATCTAAGCGGGTGCCCATGGTTACAGATTTGGGGTTGTACCTGGTATGTTCCTTGATAATTTGTGAGATTGAGGGCATCTAGCTTATATTGTAGGGTAGATGGGGTGTTAAGCATATCCCAGTTTAGGTCACATAACAGTACAAACTCTGAAGATAGGTGGGGGGGGGGTCAATCAATTCACATATGGTGTCCATGGCACAGCTGGGGGCTGGGGGGGGGGGTCTATAACAAGTGGCAAGGTATCACGGCGAGACCCAAATGCAGACACAGGAGGCAGAAGTTTAGAGTCTTACAATGTTTATTAATTGAAAGCGGTAAGTAAGAGAATGGTCGTGGACAGGCCATCTGATCTGGTCAAAAGCAGATCAGAGTCCACTAGGTACAGAGTGGCAGACAGGCTCATGGTCAAGGCAGGTAAAGTCCAGAAACAGGCAATGGTCAAAACCAGGAGGACTATAAGAAGGAGAATGCAAAACAGCAGGAGAACGGGATAACCACTGGTTGACTTGGAAACATGCAGGACGAACTGGCACAGAGAGACAGGAAACAGGGATACATACACTGGGAAAAAATAGCAACACCTGGAGGGGGTGGAGACAATCACAAGGACAGGTGAAACAGATCAGGGCATGACAAACAGTGAGATACTTGTTTCTGGAAAGGTGGATTATTAAAAGTAGAAGCTCAAATTGTTTGGGCACAGACCTGGATAGGACAGAACTCTGCAGGCTCTCTGCAGTAGATTGCAACTCCGCCCCCTTTGGCAGTTTTATCTTATCGGAAAATGTTGTAGCTGGGGATGGAAATGTCAGGATTTTTGGTGGCCTTCCTAAGGCAGGGTTCAGAAACTCTGTGGGATGTTAAAAGTTTCAGATATTTTTTTACAACCCAACCCTGATCTGTACTTCTCCACAACTTCGTCCCTGACCTGTTTGGAGGGCTCCTTGGTCTTCATGGTGCCGCTTCCTTGGTGGTGCCTCTTGCTTAGAGGTGTTGCAGACTCTGGGGCCTTTTAGAACAGGTGTATATACAGTGCCTTGTGAAAGTATTCGGCCCCCTTGAACTTTGCGACCTTTTGCCACATTTCAGGCTTCAAACATAAAGATATAAAACTGTTTGTTTTTGTGAAGAATCAACAACAAGTGGGACACAATCATGAAGTGGAACGACATTTATTGGATATTTCAAACTTTTTTAACAAATCAAAAACTGAAAAATTGGGCGTGCAAAATTATTCAGCCCCCTTAAGTTAATACTTTGTAGCGCCACCTTTTGCTGCGATTACAGCTGTAAGTCGCTTGGGGTATGTCTCTATCAGTTTTGCACATCGAGAGACTGAATTTTTTTCCCATTCCATCTTGCAAAACAGCTCGAGCTCAGTGAGGTTGGATGGAGAGCATTTGTGAACAGCAGTTTTCAGTTCTTTCCACAGATTCTCGATTGGATTCAGGTCTGGACTTTGACTTGGCCATTCTACCACCTGGATATGTTTATTTTTGAACCATTCCATTGTAGATTTTGCTTTATGTTTTGGATCATTGTCTTGTTGGAAGACAAATCTCCGTCCCAGTCTCAGGTCTTTTGCAGACTCCATCAGGTTTTCTTCCAGAATGGTCCTGTGTTTGGCGGTCTTGAAGGCATCTCTTTGTCTGTCCAATGTCCTCTTTGTCTGTCCTGTGTAGCTCAGTTTGTAGAGCATGGCGCTTGTAACGCAGGGTAGTGGGTTCGATCCCCGGGACCACCCTACGTAGAATCACGGATGACTGCTTTGAGATACACCTTGCACTAGTGGACATTCCATGCTAAATGGCATATATTTATTATATATTACCTTGCACTGTGGACATTCCATGTGACGTACTGACTTCAAACAAGGTTCAGAATGTGCACTCAGTTGACCTACACATTGCACACCCTTTAGCTTGTCCATTTCCATCTCACGTGTTTTTACATGAATGTTTCTAACTTTCTCATTTCAATAGGTCCTTGGTCATGTGACCTACTGACTTCAAACAAGGTTCAAAATGTACACTCAGTGGGCCTACACATCACACACCCTTTTGTTTGTCCATTTTCATCTCACACAATTTTACAATAATTTTCTATATTTTTCAATAGCTCCTTGGTCATGTGACCTACTGACCTCAAGGGTCCGAATGTCCACTGACTACCCTTCTATATTGCATACCCTTTAGTTTGTACCCTTCCCCCGGGATCTGTCGCGTTACCACACTGTATGCCTCGCAGCGCTCGTCTCCAGTCCGTGGACATTCTGAAATGAGAAAATTTGATGTCCAATAAATGTCGTTCCACTTCATGATTGTGTCCCACTTGTTGTTGTTTCTTCACAAAAAAATTCAGTTTTATATCTTTATGTTTGAATCCTGAAATGTGGCAAAAGGTCGCAAAGTTCAAGGGGGCCGAATACTTTCGCAAGGCACTGTATATACTGAGATCATTTGACATATCATTTGACACTTAGATTGCACACAGGTGGACTTTATTTAACTAATTATGTGACTTCTGAAGGTAATTGGTTGTACCAGATCTTATTTAGGGGCTTCATAGCAAAGGGTGTGAATACATATGCACTCACCACTTTTCCATTTTTTGTTTTGTAGAATCTTTAGAAACAAGTTCTTTTTTTCATTTCACTTCACCAATTTGGATTATTTTGTGTATGTCCATTACATGAAATCGAAATAAAAATCCATTTAAATTACAGGTTGTAACGCAACAAAATAGGAAAAACTCCAAGGGGGATGAATACTTTTGCAAGGCACTGTATATGTTTGCTGATTCAAGTGAGCTAGTGTATTCAAAACTGCTGTGGTATTATTTATGATTTCATGACTTCACACCTGAATGCCTAAAAAAAGAGGATGAAGGGAAGCACTGCTAAGGTACACAATAGTAGATTTTGGGAAACAGAAGGTGCTCTTTGGTAAAAGGGGTAAATTTGTCATCAAAAAAAAGGAGGACCAATGCACTCTTAATATGATGAATTAAAATGTCTTTATTTGTATGGCATGTTCAATGGAAACAAAGTTTTAAAACTCTGGCGCGTTTTGGCTGCATGGCTTTTGTCAGGGAGTACAAAGAAATTATAATGCAATATCCTCTTTTGAACAGCTTTTTCCAATCAGACCTGATTTGAAGAGGGAGTGGTTACAGAAGTCATTGGACAATACCTAGGAAGCTATACTATACACATTAAAAAGTGAAGTACTGTAGATATGTTATCAAAAAAGTCAACTCAAAGCTAGAAGCATCAGAACACCTAGAAAGGTAGTTCTAACCTTAAATATAACTGGGAAAAGTGCCAAGAATAAGAAAGCAATCTATTCCATAGTACACTAGAACACAACAAACATGGACAACAACAGTCCAAACATAGCTGAGGGCAATAGAGCCAAATGTCCACTAGATGACAGCAAATGGACCTATCGCGACCCTTAAACCAGGGTACTTAGTAACCTGTAGTTTGTAAATCCAAAAACGTTCCCTTTGGTTTAGGTGTTGAAGATGGTCCCCTTTTCTAATTGAGGCCGGAACATGATCAATACCCATAGCTTGTAGGGAGGCAGGGTTGTCATAGTGTAAGAACTTGTAGTGCCTTGCCATGGGGTAGTCTTCATTGCCTACCTGTATGGCGTACTTGTGTTCTGCTAAGCGGTCTTGAAGGCATCTCTTTGTCCGTCCAATGTAGAACACCTTGCACTGTGGACATTCCATGTGACGTACTGACTTCGAACAAGGTTCAGAATGTGCACTCAGTTGACCTACACATTGCACACCCTTTAGTTTGTCCATTTCCATCTCACGTGTTTTTACATGAATGTTTCTAACATTCTCATTTCAATAGGTCCTTGGTCATGTAACCTACTGACTTCTATCTGGTCAACGCTGAGGTAAAAAACTTCAAACTGAAGCAGGAAAGACTGCAAACTAGCTGCACTTTGGTTCATTTGACCTTTTGTCAATTGACATTTCTTTATATATATCCATAAAAATGATGCCAGTTGATTCATGATTTTGACTGGCTAAGAAATGTTACCTACCTGTCTGTCTAGTCCCGACTCTCTACCCCTACAAGTTCATTACTATGGGACAGCTGGAGATTGAATTTGAATTTTGAAACAATGAGAGACAGACTGCAAGATTTATATAAATCTCTGCTGTTGAAAACGATATATTAGTCTAAAAGAAACAATAATGAGAACATGTCTAGATGATTTTTACAGTGGAGATGAAGTTTATGAATTGCCTGGCTGGGCTGATGAGAGTGGATTGTGCAGTCAGATGGAACAGAGTAAATAGATTTAGCCAGTGGTAACTTGTGGAATAGACACTGGCTGGAATGTACTTTAACCAATCAGCATTCAGGATTAGACCCACCCCTTGTATAATTGGCATTAGAAACTGTGTGGTTCGAGCCCTGAATGATGACTGGCTGCAACATTGTTTTTACTGTTCTAATTATGTTGGTAACCAGTTTATAAGGCACCTTGGGGGTTTGTGGTATATGGCCAATATACCACGGCTAAGGGCTGTATCCAGGCATTGCATCGTGCATAAGAACATCCCTTAGCCATGGTATATTGGCCATATACCACACCCACTGTACCTTATTACATAAATAATAACAGGCTTGTTTTTCAATGGAAATTGGTGGTGTTTTTTGGTCAAATTTGTCCTCTGTTATGTGTTAAATGATGCAATGTGATTGCACACATTTTAATTTAAACACGTCGGGGTATTTTTCCTGGAAAATGTTGGCCCAGACACTTTTACTTATTCCCAACAACACAGCAATTTCTTCCTACACCTCTGCCTTCGTAAATATATGTATTGATCTGTTGTACAACAGAGCTGTTTGTCACATTCGTTTGCACCTGTTGTCAGAGTGCAACAACTAAAGTGTGTGGTAGCCTGTGATTCACTGTGGTTTCTTAACTATTAGTCAATTCTGATTATTTTTTAGAAAAACACATTGCAATATTGAAATATACACCATTTCCAAAGATTGACGTGTGAATCGTTGACAGTGTTGTTTATTATATGAATACGTGATGGCTTATATTTTACTTTGTGAATAGCATGGCTACCTGTGGCATGGGAATATGGGAATATTCGGATCCATACAGAATTCGAGCAGTGCATGTTCTCCATCTGTTTACCACTGACAGAACGTGACGTACCCAAAATGCTCGACCAATAGAAATGCACAAGGATTATATATTTATAAAGCCAGTGGGTACTACCAACGCGTGCTTGTTTCAAATAATTTTACACGTTCAGCTGCCGGCAGGGTACTCGGTAGGTGCGCCCTAAACAAAGCTGAGTTTGCGAAGCGAGAACACTGGAAAGCGCATCTTCCAATACGGAGAAAAGGTGAACGTGAAGGGACCTCTCGTCAATTCTGAACTATGGAGCGCTCAAAACAGAGTCACGACAATCAAGCTGACAGTAGACCGACTACAAACGAAAGTTCTCTAAACGGACACTTTGACGGCTTGGTAAAAAAAGACACCCGGAATGTGGGATGTCAAGGGACGGGGACCGCCGGTGAGTCTAGTTCGCACACAGGGTCGTCAGTCGTGGAAAACTGGAAGCATGAGCGCACCCGAAGTATAGAAGACAACGAGACGAGCTTGCCTAGTCTGGCAGCTGCTTATACCACTATTATCCGGGGACTCGGCGAAGACCCGCAAAGACAGGGACTTCTCAAAACTCCCTGGAGAGCCGCAACTGCGATGCAGTTTTTCACCAAGGGATACCAGGAGAAAATAATAGGTGAGTCAGTTCGGAATGCCCTTTGTCTAAACTAAAATATTGTCAACAATCTTCTATGTTGTCAAAAAAGTGACAACTCAACTTTTAAATTACATGTGGTATTTAGATTTGGTTACCCAACTCATCTAAGACCTATGCAATATGCAAATATGACATTTATGGTGCTGATCTGACCATTACCCATCTATATACAGTACCAGTCAAAAGTATGGACACACCTTCTCATTCCTGTGTTTTTCTGTATGTATACTATTTTCTACATTGTAGAATAATAGTGAAGACATCAAAACTAGGAAATGACACATGGAATCATGTCGTAACCATTTTTTTAAACAAATCAAAATATATTTGAGATTTGTCAAAGTAGCCACCCTTTGCCTTGATGACAGCTTCTCGCAACCAGCTTCATGAATGCATTTCAATTAACAGATGTGCCAAGTTAAAAGTAAATTTGTGGAATTTCTTTCCTTCTTATTGCGTTTGAGCCAATCGGTTGGGGAGGGAGGGGTATTATACAGAAGGGAGGGTTATTATACAAAAGATAGCCCTATTTGGTAAAAAACCAAGTCCATATTATGGCAAGAACAGCTTAAATAAGCAAAGAGAATTGACAATCCCATCATTACTTTAAGACATGAAGGTCAGTCAATCCGGAAAATGTCAAGAACTTTGTTTTTGCGACTGCACTTGAAGAAATGTTCAGTCAAGTGCTATGATGAAACTGTCTCATGAGGACCGCCACAGGAAAGGAAGACCCATTCATTAGAGTTACCAGCCTCAGAAATTGCAGCCCAAATAAATGCTTCACAAAGTTCAAGTAACAACACATCTCAACATCAACTGTTCAGAGGAGACTGCGTGAATCAGGCCTTCATGGTCGAATTGCTGCAAAGAAACCACTACTAAAAGACACCAATAACAATAAGAAGTCACTTGCTTGGACCAAGAAACACGAGCAATGGACATTAGACCGGTGGAAATCTGTCCTTAGGTCTGAGTCCAAATTTGAGATTTTTGGTTCCAACCACCATGTCTTTGTGAGACGCGGAGTAGGTGAACGGATGATCTCCGCATGTGTGGTTCCCACCGTGAAGTATGGGGGACTAGGTGTGTTGGTGTGGAGTAGAGGTCGACCGATTTAATCGGAATGGCTGATTAGGGCCGATTTCAAATTTTCATAACAATCGGAAATCTGTATTTTTGGACTCCGATTTTGCCCCAAAAAACAAAAATAGAGGCAAGTCAGTTAAGAATACATTCTTATTTTCAATGACGGCCTAGAAACGGTGGGTTAACTGCCTGTTCAGGGGCAGAACAACAGATTTTTACCTTGTCAGCTCAGGGATTCAATCTTGCAACCTTATGGTTAGCTAGTTAAATGCTCTAACCACCTGCCTCACGAGGAGCCTGCCTGTTACGCGAATGCAGTAAGAAGCCAAGGTAAGTTGCTAGCTAGCATTAAACTTATCTTATAAAAAACAATCAATCATAATCACTAGTTATAACTACACATGGTTGATGATATTAGTAGTTTATCTAGCGTGTCCTGCATTGCATATAATCGATGCGGTGCTCATTCGCGAAAAAGGACTGTCTGTTAAGGTTTTCTTCCGTCGAAGGAGAGGAGTACCAAAATGCAGCGTGGTTATTTCGATACATCTTTAATAAAGAATATAACGAACAATACAAAACCATAAACGTAACATGAAAAAACCGAAACAGCCCAATCTGGTGCAAACAAACACAGAGACAGGAACAATCACCCACGAAACACTCAAAGAATATGGCTACCTAAACCCATAGGGGAGTGTCCGGGTGGGCGTCTGTCCACGGTGGCGGCTCCGGCGCGGGACGTGGACCCCACTCCAACAAAGTCTTAGTCCGCTTAATTCACGTCCTTAGATTGGCGACCCTCGCCGCCAACCTTGGCCTAGTAAACCTAACCAAGGGCCCCACAGACTGGCAGCTCTGGCGGCTCCTAGCAGACTGGCAGCTCTGGCAGCGCTGGACAGGCGGGAGACTCCGGCAGAGCTGTAGAGGAGGTAGGCTCCGGCAGCACTGGACAGGCGGGAGACTCCAGCAGCGCTGTAGAGGAGGAAGGCTCTGGCAGCGCTGGACAGGCGAGGCGCACTGTAGGCCTGATGAGTGATGCTGGCACTGGTGGTACTGGGCCGAGGACACGCACAGGAAGCCTGGTGCGGGGAGCTGCCACCGGAGGGCTGGTGCGTGGAGGTAGTACTGGATAGACCGGACCGTGCAGGTGCACTGGAGGTCTTGAGCACCGAGCCTGCCCAACCTTACCTGGTTGAATGCTCCCAGTCGCCCTGCCAGTGCGGCGAGGTGGAATAGCCCGCACTGGGCTATGCAGGCGAACTGGGGACACCGTACGCAATAATATATGCCATTTAGCAGACGCTTTTATCCAAAGCGACTTACAGTCATGTGTGCATACATTCTACGTATGGGTGGTCCCGGGGATCGAACCCACTACCCTGGCGTTACAAGCGCCATGCTCTACCAACTGGTGCCATGTAAGCCAGCCCAAGGAGACGCACTGGAGACCAGATGCGTAGAGCCAGCTTCATGACACTTGGCTCGATGCCCACTCTAGCCCGGCCGGTACGAGGAGCTGGTATGTACCACACCGGGCTATGCACCCGCACTGGAGACACCATGCGCACCACAGCATAACACAGTGCCTGCCCGGTCTCTCTAGCCCCCCGGTAAGGACAGGAAGTTTGCACAGGTCTCCTACCTGGCTTAGCCATACTCCCTGTGTGCCCGCCCAAAACACACAACATAAATAACCCATGTCACACCCTGGCCTGAACCAAAATAATAAAGAAAACACAAAATACTAAGACCAGGGCGTGACACTGTCGTTGCTCCAATGTGTACCTAACCATAAACAATCAATGCCTTTCTTAAAATCAATACACAGAAGCATACATTTTTAAACCTGCATATTTAGCGAAAAGAAAGGTTAGCAGGCAATATTAACCAGGTGAAATTGTGTCACTTCTCTTTCTTTCTTTGCACGCAGAGTCAGGGTATATGCAACAGTTTGGGCCGCCTGGCCCATTGCGAATTAATTTGCCAGAATTTTACGTAATTATGACATAACATTAAAGGTTGTGCAATGTAACAGCAATATTTAGACTTAGGGATGCCACCCGTTAGATACAATTCGGAATGGTTCCATATTTCACTGAAAGAATAAACGTTTTGTTTTAGAAATGATAGTTTCCGGATTCGACCATATTAATGACCTAAGGCTCTTATTTCTGTGTGTTATTATGTGGAGGGTGCTTTGCTGATGACACTGTCAGTGATTTATTTAGAGTTCAAGGCACAGTTTAACCAGCATGGCTACCACAGCATTCTGCAGCGATATGCCATCCCATCTTGGATCACTTGTTTTTCAATAGGACAATGACCCAAAAACACCTCCAGGCTGTGTAAGTGCTATTTGACCAAGAAGGAGAGTGATGGAGTGACCTGGCCTCCACAATCACCCTACCTCAACCCAATTGAGATGGTTTTGGATGAGTCAGACTGCAGAGTGAAGGAAAAGCAGCCAACAAGTGCTCAGCATATGTCGGAACTCCTTCAAGATTGTTGGAAAAGCATTCCAGGTGAAGCTGGTTGAGAGAATGCCAAGAGTGTGTAAAGCTGTCATCAAGGCAAAGGGTTTCTACTTTGAAGAATCTAAATTATATTTTGATTTATTTAGCACCTTTTTGGTTACTACTTGATTCCTTATGTGTTATTTCATGTTGTTGATGCCTTCACAATTATTCTACAATGTGGAAAATAGTAAATATAAAGAAAAACCCTTGAATGAGTAGGTGTGGCCAAACTTTTCGCTGGTACCTTATATAAACACTCACAGGACAAAACTTTATACATTCAATTAAATGTGTTGTTTTTGTGAAGCTATACAATAATCAGTATTAGAGCTACAGATTCATATTTAGTGCTGAGCTGTACAAAATAGTAAATAATTATTGCCAGTGGAGAGACCGCATTCACTGAAATAATAATAATAATACGAAATATTAAATTGACCAATGTGATTTAGGCAGTCAAGTAGAAAAAGAGTACATCAAGAAGGAAGGATGCACAATGTATTATGTTCATCATACATTTATAGACAAGTAACCTAACCCTACTAGAAATATGGTGTTGTATCTCAGATTCTCAATTGATGTACTTTCCCCCGATCCATCTGTAAAATCCCCCTTTCGACACAATACCCCCATCTCTCCATAAATCACGTGCACATCCAGGCTCAACAAATCCCCTGACCAGACCATATTGGTTCTCTTTTCTACGGTTGGGACTGTTTTAGTGGTGGAGCCGGGGAGCTGCCCCTCACAATATTACTACCCCTCACCCTACCCTCCTCCTCCTCCCCCTCTCATCTGGAGTTGGTTTCATGTGGAGCACTTTGAGGCTCTGTGTATTACATTTTGAGAGAGAGACACACACACAAGGAATGTGTTAGTTGCTCTCTCTGGCTCTCCGGAGCATACAAACATGCATCTGGAATAGCTTGAGAATGCTTGGAACCTGCCTGGTTTATATGTAAGTACTCAATGCTCTTTCCCCCCTGTTTGAGGTATGTGTGGTTTGGGAACATGAGGGGACGAACCTAACTGTAAACCCTGCAAAAAGTGAAGAGTCATGATGATATAATGTGTGTGTTCAGCACAGACCTCAGTGGTGGTCTTCTCCCCCTTTTTGGATTGGCTCTTATTTTGCTCCACCCCTTTGTTTAAACGCGCAATGCGGGACTAGCACATGCCGTGTGTGTGTGCCGTCCGTGTGTATGTGTGTGTGCATATGTGTCTTCAATAGGGACGGGACTATACCAGTATTACGATACGGGTTAGTATCGTGGCAGGGAAACAAAACAGTGTAATGGGGAAACAAACCTCATTATCTTGTCATCCAGAGTCACATTTATTTATTTTCCAAGCACTCAATATTTTACATATAGCAGGTTTTTAAAGGAGCGAAGACTTTGGTCTGCTTCTTGTCATTTGTTTTTTGTCATGTAATTTTTTTTGCGATACTGTTATCGTCCCGATCCTAGTCTTCATGCGTGTCTTTGTGTGTGCTCATATGAGTGACTCATTGAGTGCCCAGGGAATACAGGAAGTGAGTTTGAATGATGCAGGACTGGATCTTCTTACTCCAACAGTGGACTTTCACTTAGTCACAGAATTTCCATTAAAATACCTTTTTGCTGACCAAGACTTTGGCATTTCCATGTGCTAATAAAAACATTCACTCTTGTTTGATGTGCAAGACAGACTGTGCCAAAAGGGTGTGTAAAGGAATGATAATCAATCCCTATGATGCTCTCTTTTCTTATTATTTTCATATAGTGCATTATACAGTTTGGTTTATAAGGTCTGGTCATAATGCCCTACGAATCTAGTTGCTAATTCATTGTTTATTTATATGCTATTGGGCAGTTATTAGCACCTTTGTCATGCACTAAGACTAGCTTGTATGGTGTTATAAATGTGCTTATAATACATTGTGAAGTGGGTATTCATAGGAAGTGTTACTGTTCATATTTGTATATGATCCTATGCGCTTATAATCCATTATGAAGATGGTATTCATGTGTTAGGGTTAATGTTTATGTATGATGCTATGCGCTTATAAAGCATTATTTAGGAATTATTCGTAGGAAGTGTTACCGTTCATGTATGATGCTATCAACACACATGACCTTCCAAGAAAAATCTGAATGACAGATCCTTCAGAACTGCATTTGAACAGAGGCCTGTAAGCAATATGCATGATCTCTCCTTTCACCTAATTAGGAGGTGTCGACTCCTCTTTTATAAAGAAAGAAAAGCCCACACTAGGAGCCATTCATTGAGATTGATGGAGGAGTGGGAGGATGTGTAATACTGTCATTATCTCAGTCACTTGTGAAGACTGGCCTCAGGCTTTAATGTCGTCATTAGGTGTTGAAGGAGCAGGGGGAGGACATCACTCCTTCAGGGGGTTGAGAGAGAGTGGGGGATGAGGGAGAGAAAGGGATGGAGAGGAGAGAGCAAAGACTGGAAAAGGGAGAGACTGTGAAATGGGTAGGGAGAGGAGAGAAGAGGATGAGAGGGAAAGGGAGAGCGTGAGAGAGCTGAGTATGAGCCAACACGGCCACCAGCCCTCTCAATCCCTCTGCTTGACATTGAACAATTTGAGGTGTAACCATAGAGACTCATTGTGTGTGTATGAGGTTGTTTGTGTTGGTGTCATAATGTTTGTGATTGTGTGTGTTTGTCTGAGATGACTTGGGGAGATGCTGATTTGGTTTCCTGTTATTTTCCTGTGTGTGTGTGTGTGTGTGTGTGTGTGCGTGCGTGCGTGCATCAGAATAGTGGTGACTGCGTCATGTTATGGGTATGCTTATAATTGTTAAGGACTGGAGAGTTTTTCAGGATACAAAATCAATATAATGGAGCTAGGCAAAATCCTAGAGGAAAACCTGGTTCAATCTGGTTTCCACCAGACACTGGGAGATGAAATCACCTTTCAGCAGGACTATAACCGAAAGGCCAAATCTACACTGGAGTTGCTTACAAAGAAGACAGTGAACGATCCTGATTGGCCGAGTTAGAATTTCGACTTAAATCTACTTGAAAATCTATGGCAAGACCTGAAAATGGTTGTCTAGCAATCATCAACAACACATTTGACAGAGCTTGAAGAATTGTAATAAAATCATCAGCATATGTTCCACAATCCAGGTGTAGAAAGCTCTTTGAGACTTAGAGAAAGACTCATAGCTGTCATTGCTGCCAAAGGTGCTTCTACACAGTATTGACGGGGGTATGAATACTTATGTAAATGAGATATTTCTGTATTTCATGTTCAATAAATTTGCAAAAAATGTTTAAAAAAAACATATGTTCACTTTGTCGTTATGGGGTATTGTGTGTAGATGGGTGAGATTTTTATTTATTTAAACCATTTTGAATTCAGGCTGTAACACAACATTTTTAAAAATAAGTCAAGGTATATGAATACTTTCTGAAGGCATAGGTCTAAACATGCATAGTCCGTCATCTAAACTTGGTTAGATGGTGATGACTGACTTATCACACCCTACGACGTATGGAGAAGCTATTACCTTTTAATTTTGTTGTTGTTAGCCATGATTTCATCATCATGGCACCCAAACCTGGCAGCTGCTGCTCATTCAGGCAACAATACGACAACACTGCAACAACACCGCAGGGCCCTGAAGCAACAAGTCAGACAGTTGGCTTACCACAAACGTCCCTCCCACCCCAACCTCCGTAGATAGGCGGCCAGGAAATTAAAAACCTCAGTCAGGGAGAAAGGAGGACGCGTCCCCACAAACCGATATAACCGTTAGATTTGAACAATTATATGAGCTCCGCTACGAGGGAAAACAAAACAAAGATTGGTAGGCCTATATGGGGTCAAGACTCGAGACATAATTACAGTGTTTGCCAGAGAGAAACAACAGGCATACATTGCCTCAAATGTATTTGCCCCCTTTCTGATGTTCTCTATTTTTGCATATTTCTGATACTGAATGTTATCAGATCTTCAACCAAAACCTAATATTAGAAAATTGGAACCCGTGTGAACAAATAAGACAATGTTGAGATTTATTTAAATTATGTAACACCCAATGCCACTGTGTGAAAAAGCAATTGTCCCCTTGTCACGATCGTCATAAGAAGCGGACCAAAATGCAGCTTGGTATGTGTTCATGATGATACTTTAAAGAAAGCACCAAATACAAAACAATAAACAAATAACGACCGTGAAGCTATAATAAGAACTGTGCTAACACAAGCAACTAACATGCTAAATGACTTAAATGTAAATGATAGACAATCACCCACAACCCACAATGACAAAACAGGCTACCTAAATATGGTTCCCAATCAGAGACAACGACTAACACCTGCCTCTAATTGAGAACCATAACAGACAAACTAGACATAGAATGCCCACTCAGATCACATCCTGACCAAACAAAACCTATAAACATACGGACTCCGGCCGCAAAACCTGAACCTATAGGGGAGGGTCTGGGTGGGCATCTGTCCGTGGTGGCGGATCTGGCGCTGGACATGGACCCCACTCCATCACAGTCTTAGTCCACTTCTGTCGCCTCCTAGGAACGGCGACCCTCGCCACCGACCTTGGACTGGCAACCCTACTAAAGGGCCCCACTGGACTGGGGGTCAGCTCCGGACTGAGGGGCAGCTCGGGACTGGCAGGTCCTGGCTGACTGACTGCTCTGGCAAGTCCTGGCTGACTGACGGCTCTGGCAGGTCCTGGCTGACTGACGGCTCTGGCAGGTCCTGGCTGACTGACGGCTCTGGCAGGTCCTGGCTGACTGACGGCTCTGGCAGGTCCTGGCTGACTGATGGCTCTGGCAGGTCCTGGCTGACTGACGGCTCTGGCAGGTCATGGCTGACTGACGGCTCTGGACAGACTGGTGGTTCTAGCAGCTCTGGACAGACGGGCGGCTCTAGCAGCTCTGGACAGACGGGCGGCTCTAGCAGCTCTGGACAGACGGGCGGCTCTAGCAGCTCTGGACAGACTGGAGACTCTAGCAGCTCTGGACAGACTGGAGACTCTAGCAGCTCTGGACAGACTGGAGACTCTAGAAGCTCTGGACAGATGGGAGACTCTAGAAGCTCTGGACAGACTGGAGACTCTAGCAGCTCTGGACAGACTGGAGCCGTCAGCCGTCAGAGCCGTCAGTCAGCCAGGACCTGCCAGAGCCAGGTCCTGGCTGACTGACGGCTCTGGACAGACTGGTGGTTCTCGCAGCTCTGGACAGACGGGCGGCTCTAGCAGCTCTGGACAGACGGGCGGCTCTAGCAGCTCTGGACAGACTGGAGACTCTAGCAGCTCTGGACAGACGGGAGACTCTAGAAGCTCTGGACAGATGGGAGACTCTAGCAGCTCTGGACAGACTGGAGACTCTAGAAGCTCTGGACAGATGGGAGACTCTAGAAGCTCTGGACAGACTGGAGACTCTAGCAGCTCTGGACAGACTGGAGACTCTGGCAGCTCTGGACAGACGGGAGATTCTGGCAGCTCTGGACAGACTGGAGATTCTGGCAGCTCTGGACAGACTGGAGATTCTGGCAGCTCTGGACAGACGGGAGACTCTAGCAGCTCTGGACAGACTGGAGACTCTAGAAGCTCTGGACAGACGGGAGACTCTAGAAGCTCTGGACAGACGGGAGACTCTAGCAGCTCTGGACAGACTGGAGACTCTGGCAGCTCTGGACAGATTGGAGATTCTGGCAGCTCTGGACAGACTGGAGACTCTAGCAGCTCTGGACAGACTGGAGACTCTGGCAGCTCTGGACAGACGGGAGATTCTGGCAGCTCTGGACAGACTGGAGATTCTGGCAGCTCTGGACAGACTGGAGATTCTGGCAGCTCTGGACAGACGGGAGACTCTAGCAGCTCTGGACAGACTGGAGACTCTAGCAGCTCTGGACAGACTGGAGACTCTAGAAGCTCTGGACAGACTGGAGACTCTGGCAGCTCTGGACAGATTGGAGATTCTGGCAGCTCTGGACAGACTGGAGATTCTGGCAGCTCTGGACAGACTGGAGATTCTGGCAGCTCTGAACAGACGGGAGACTCTGGCAGCTCTGGACAGATGGGAGACTCTGGCAGCGCTGGATAGGAGGAAGGCTCTGGCAGCACTGGAGAGGAGGAAGCACCTGTAGGCAGAAGAGGGCTGGTGCGTGGAGGTGGCACTGGATGGACTGGACCGTGCAGGCGCACTGGAGCTCTTGAGCACCGAGCCTGCCCAACCTTAACTGGTTGAATGCTCCCCGTAGCCCGACCAGTGCGGCAAGGTGGAATAGGACGCACTGGGCTGTGCTGGCGAACTGGGGACACCATGCGTAAGGCTGGTGCCATGTATGCTGGCCCAAGGATATGCACTGGAGACCAGATTCGTAGAGCCCACTCTAGCCCGGCCGATATGAGGAGCTGGAATGTACCGCACCGGGCTATGCACCTGCACCGGGGACACCGTGCGCTCCACAGCATAACATGGTGCCTGCCCGGTCTCTCTCGCTCTCCGGTAAGCACAGGAAGTTGGAGCAGGTCTCCTACCTTGCTTCGCCACACTCCCTGTGTGCCTCCCCCCCAAGACATTTTTGGGGATGCCTCTCGGGCTTCCTACCGCACCGCCGTACTGACTCCATTCGCCGGTATCTCTCCTCACACTGCTCCAGAGAATCCCAGGCGGGCTCCGGCACTCTCCCTGCGTCGACCGCCCACCTGTCGATCTCCTCCCAAATAGTGACACAGTCCAGATTTCGCTCCCATGTCCAGAAATCCTGACATCGCTGCTGCTGCCCATTACAAGGCCGCTTGGTCCTTTTGTGGTGGGTGATTCTGTCACGATCGTCGTAAGAAGCGGACCAAAATGCAGTGTGGTATGGGTTCATGATGATACTTTAATTAAAGAAAGCACTGAACACTGAATACAAAACAATAAACGAATAACGACCGTGAAGCTATAATAAGAACTGTGCTGACACAAGCAACTAACATAGACAATCACCCACAACCCACAATGACAACGACTAACACCTGCCTCTGATTGAGAAACATATCAGGCCAAACAAAGAAACAGACAAACTAGACATACAACATAGAATGCCCACTCAGATCACACCCTGACCAAACAAAACCTATAAACATACAAAGCAAACTAAGGTCAGGGCGTGACACCCCTTACACTCAATAACTGGTTGTGCCACCTTTAGCTGCAATGACTGCAACCAAACGCTTCCTGTAGTTGTTGATCAATCTCTCACATCTCTGTGGAGGAATTTTGGCCCACTCTTCCATGCAACACTGCTTTCACTCAGCGACATTTGTGGGTTTTTGAGCATGAACCACTCGTTTCAGGAAGTCCAACATCTCAGTTGGATTTAGGTCTAGACATTGACTTGGCCATTCCAGAACCTTGAATATGTTTCTTTTCAGCCATTGTAATGTAGACTTTCTTGTGTGTTTTGGTCATTGTCTTGCTGCATGTCCCAGCTGGCTTCAGCTTCAGCTCACGGATGGATGGCCTGACATTCTCCCTGGATGGGAGACCAGATGCTGTTGGAAGTGGTGTTGGAGGGCCAATAGGAGGTACTCTTATCTCTGATTAAAAAACATTTTTTAAATCCCAATGCCCCAGGATATTACCCTGTGTATGGTGCCGTCTTTCGGATGGGATGTTAAACGGATGTCCTAACTCTCTGTGGTCACTAAAGATCCCATGGCACTTGTAGGGGTGTTAACCCCGGTGTCCTGGCTAAATTCCCAATCTGGCCCTTATACCATCATGGCCACCTAATCATCCCCAGCTTTCAAATCTCTTATTCCCCAACATGGGTACAATTGGGGGGTTTTGCCTTGTGAAAGCCTAACACTGTAAGACCATATTTTATAACTTAGCCAGTCATCTTGGCAGTAGAACAAGCTTTCAAATAATTCCCACCTGACCCTGATTGTGATTTATAATGGACTGTTTTGGATTGCGTAATTGTGTGATGGCAGGGTTGTGTTCCAAATGAAACAACAACAAGTGTAGTTGCTCTAGTTCCTCAATGGCACAGCTAGGAGAGTTCAAAAAAAGTATATTTTATAGTTGAAGACTTTTCTTTGAGTCACACTTTGGAGAGGTGTGTGGCCACTTGGGGACACCAGTTAGTCCTCTCACTAAAACCCTTGTAAATGTTTTGGTCTTCTGTTGCACCTACTCCACATCTTCCAGGAATAGTCTTATCATAGTACTGAATATATCCAGAGTATTTTCAGATTTCTTTATCAACAAATGCTTCAAAAAGTACATAAAATCAACAGTGTAATGTTTGGATTCAGTCTTGTCAGGTGAACTATTTTTGGTCTAATCATTTCCCCATTATCTCCAAAATGTTCACTTTCAAATACTACCATGGTTATGCATATGCTTTTCATATTTCTTCTGTAAGAACAATTTAAATTTAGCCCTATCCGTATGGGCCAATTCCCACAAGTGTAAAGGGTTAAAGAAGTTCTTCAGGGCTATACGCTGACCTTGAAAAATAGAGGTGGACACAAAAATATTAAGGAGCACAATAAAAAAATATTTGAAATATTAATTTCTTAATTTTTCTAGGCACCACTGGTGCTCCTAAACTAAAATTCCAGGTTGCACAGTAAAATATTTAGGAACATATGCGAGTAAAATGGTCACACTGTAGAGCTCTGTTCTGCATGGAAGTATGGGCCAAAATTCTTCCACAGTGATGTGAGAGACTGAGTAACAACTTCAGGAAGCATTTGGTTGCAGTCATTGCACCTACAGATGTCGGATCTTAACTTCATCACTCTTTTGTCGCAGATAATTTCTTGCTGCATCAGGAAATTAAAATGAGTCCCTGAAAAAGAGCAGTTATTTTTCTCTCCATGCGGGGGGCAGTCGAGTAATTGGGATCGGGGCTTGCTATCCAAATAATTTTGTCTCTCGCTCACTCAAATGCTAGGCATACTATATGTCCTATTTCTGCAACATTCAAATGTACAAAGATTATTGATTTTCATTTTAGCGTGTATTGATGGTTTAACGAGACATCAGCTGGTGACAGTGCCATCAATAGTTGCAAGAAGGTCCCTTGTTATTTGATTATATTCCAATTGGCTAAATTCTGTAGTCTACCTACTAGCCTATCCAATGAAAGGTGAAAGGTGTGAAAACCGATAATAGGCATCTGTGTTCCCATGGCTGAGTTGATGAGCTGATTTGGTCCCTCAGTTGATGTTGGTTTATTTTCATTATTCCAATATGTTTTCATTAATTGAATTCACTTAGTCTATTTTATGATAATTTGTAAGATTCCTATTTGCATAAAATAGACAGAGACCAGTCTTATCAGAAATAGATAATATTATTTATTCTCAGAGTGCGCTGCCATGTAACTACGAACAACAGTTTATATAAAATATGAATGTCACAGTTTCTAGAATGAATCTCCTCCTCCCGACCAAGACAGAGCAAGTTTAAAAGTTCATTCCGACCCACTAGCGCACACACAGGACAAACAATAAAACTGAATTTACTCTTGACCCCTCACCATTATCGATCACCACTTAGCTGACAGTTCTAGTTAACAGAAAACCTGGGAATGCACTCATTGCCTTATCTAAAACACCCCAGAGCTAAGTTTCCTCGGTTCAACCATAGGTTAAATACCTGTTCTGTTTACTTAAAAAAAACACTTCCAATATTCTCCAACCTGGCTGGAATGGTATTTATTTTATTTTATTACACCCTGTTTCAGGCTCCACAATCCCTCACTTATGAATTCATATTGTTAATCAGATATAATAAAACAGAGTATAAGTTTACTTAGTTACAGTTCTATTTAAAATGGGGATATTGTTTAGTCATTTATTCAGTTGATTGACAGATGTAGGCCTACTGTAAAACAAACTTTCCCCCAGTGTGGATGCTCGTCCACATTTAATAGTTAGGCTACAGTATGTATAATTTGTCAATACAGTTTTGGTCTTTGGTGTGATTGAAAGCCTGTATTGTTTGGCTTTAATATTTCATTTCGTAAGGCTGTGTTTATGCATTTGAGCTTACCCAAAGGCGATTTCGTTGAGCTGTGAAACGTTTGTTTGATGTGTAAATTGTCAGACATTCATTCATTCATTCATTCATTCATTCATTCATTAATTCAATATTCATTCAATATACTTACAAGCAAAAATTAAAGCAGGAAGCACCAGTGACTCGGTCAATAAAGAAATGGTCAGATGAAGCAATTGCTAAACTACAGGACTGCTTTGCTATCACAGACTGGAACATGTTCCGGGATTCTTCCGATGACATTGAGGAATAGACCACATCAGTCACTGGCTTTATCAATAAGTGCATTGAGGACATGGTCCCCACAGTGACTGTACGTACATACCCCAACCAGAAGCCACTGAGCTAAAGGGTAGAGCTGCCTCTTTCAAGGTGCGGGACTCTAACCCGGAAGCTTACAAGAAATCCCGCTTTGCCCTGCGACGAACCATCAAACAGGCAAAGCGTCAATACAAGACTAATATTGAATCATACTACACCGGCTCCAACGCTCGTCGGATGTGGCAGGGCTTGCAAACTATTACAGACTACAAAGAGAAGCATAGCCGCGAGCTGCCCAGTGACACGAGCCTACCAGACGAGCTAAATCAGTTCTATGCTCACTTCGAGGCAAGCAACATTGAGGCATGCATGAGAGTATCAGCTATTCCGGACGACTGTGTGGTCACGCTCTCCGTGGCCGACGTGAGTAAGACCTTTAAACAGGTCAACATACACAAGGCTGCGGGGCCAGATGGATTACCAGGACGTGTGCTCCGGGCATGTGCTGACCAACTGGCAGGTGTCTTCACTGACATTTTCAACATGTCCCTGATTGAGTCTGTAATACCACCATAGTCCGTGTGCCCAAGAACACAAAGGCAACCTGCCTAAATGACTACAGACCCGTAGCACTCACATCCGGCTCACATCAACACCATTATCCCAGAAACTCTAGACCCACTCCAATTTGCATACCGCCCAAACCGATCCACAGATGATGCAATCTCTATTGCACTCCACACTGCCCTTTCCCACCTGGACAAAAGGAACACCTATGTGAGAATGCTGTTCATTGACTACAGCTCAGCGTTCAACACCATAGTACCCTCAAAAAGCTCATCACCAAGCTAAGGATCCTGGGACTAAACACGTCCCTCTGCAACTGGATCCTGGACTTCCTGACAGGCCACCCCAGGTAGTGAGGTTAGGTAGCAACACATCTGCCACACTGATCCTCAACACTGGATCTCCCCAGCGGTGCGTGCTCAGTCCCATCCTGCACTCCCTGTTCACCCACGACTGCATGGCCAGGCACGACTCCAACACCATCATTAAGTTTGCTGATTACCGACAACGACGAGACGGCCTATAGGGAGGAGGTCAGAGACCTGGCCGGGTGGTGCCAGAATAACAACCTCAACGTAACCAAGACTAAGGAGATGATTGTGGACTACAGGAAAAGGAGCACCGAGCACGTCCCCATTCTCATCGACGGGGCTGTAATGGAGCAGGTTGAGAGCTTCAAATTCCTTGGTGTCCACATCAACAACAAATTAGATTGGTCCAAACACACCAAGACAGTCGTGAATAGGGCATGACCCAGTACATCGGCCCAGTACATCACTGGGGCAAAGCTGCCTGCCATCCAGGACCTCTACACCAGCCGGTGTCAGAGGAAGGCCCTAAAAATTGTCAAAGACCCCAGCCACCCCCAGTCATAGACTGTTCTCTCTACTACCGCATGGCAAGCGGTACCGGAGTGTCAAGTCGAGGACAAAAAGGCTTCTCAACAGTTTTTACCCCCAAGCCATAAGACTCCTGAACATAGTCACTTAACAATACATTCATGTACATACTACCTAAATTGGCCCGACCAACCAGTGCTCCCGCACATTGGCTAACTGGGCTATCTGCATTGCGTCCCACCACCCGCCAACCCCTCTTTTTACGCTTCTGCTTCTCTCTGCTCATCATATATGCATAGTCACTTTAACGATACCTATATGTACATACTACCTTGTTACTCTTTTTTTTCAAATGTCTTTTTACAGTTTTATTTCTTTACTTACCTATTGTTCACCTAACACCTTTTTTGCACTATTGGTTAAAGCCTGTAAGTAAGCATTTTACTGTAATATCTGTTGTATTCGGCACGCGTGACAAATAAACTTTGATTTTATTTGAATGACGGGGATGAGGACCTTGTCGGGCATCTGAAGTAAATCCTTCCCATCCGACTCGTTGAAGAAAAGGTATTACTCCGGTACGGGGTGAGTAATCGCTGTCCTGATATCTAGAAGCTATTTTTCGTCATAAGACACGGTCGCAGAAACATTATGTACAAAATAAGTTACAAATAACTAAAGAAAACATGCAAAATAGCACAATTGGTTACGGGATCGTAAAACGGCAGCCATCTCCTTTAGCGCCATTCTCAAGAGAGAAGCACGAAATTTAACTTCACTAAACTGTCTACAGTTTTCCACTTTAGTTAACACTATCGACTTTTTCACTCTACTGTGGAAATTCTGATCAAATAAACGCAATATTAGCCAATTTCAATGTAATATACTGAAACAAAACAAACAAGATTGCAAGATTTAGCATGCTAAACTAACTGTGCAAGAGATTTTCTTCTAGGCAGAGCGCATTGCAGTAGGATTCTATTGCATTGACAGGCACGACTAGACTCAGGCACATACTCTACACAAACCTGTGCGCCATAACCAATCAGAGCTGCAGTAGTCCTATATGTAAATAGCCATTGGCATTTATGGATCTGTGCCATTGTCTTTGAACTGGACTGTGTTTAGGCTACACTAGTCATGAGTAGATGTGCTTGTTTTGAGATCAAAGTGAGAGTTGTGTGTAGCCACCTGTGCACAGTTGTTCATATTCTTTGCTAGTTAGTGAGTTATTAGCCCAGTTGTAGCTAATGTCTAAACAGTGGGAGAGTGTTTGCCTCCAACAAGTGCACAAAATGTGTGTTTTAAAAGGCCAAGTGTTGTATTTTGAGACGTCTTGAATAAGCTAAGTAGCCAATAGGCAGAGGGTAGCATAATTTGTCTGATTCTCTGTAATAATGGTATGGGAATAATAATGAATTTTATTTTGTTAACATTTTAACATGTTAAAATGTTATGGAGTGTGTTTTTTCTCCATTGTTTTTGATGGTGGCCACCCTGGTAGGCCTATATTATGATCAAATAGCCACAGTTGTCTACTTGGCCACTGTGAAAACTTTAATTTAAAGAGGGTACAGCCTCAATGTTCACAGTAAATGCATGCTGGAAGTTTTCACAAAGTTAAAGTTTGCACTCTGTAGACCTGAAATTGAATACTCAAGGCCTGACATTTATTTTAGGGAACATTGGTTATGACACCTACATAAGTGTCAAAATCCACAAAACCTACCACACAAGGCAAAACATTCCATTACACCGTAGCCTACATGTCAACAGTATGTTTATGTTATATGAAGTCATTTTTTTATTAACAAAATTGAATTATCACTGTAATTGCGCACACATTGATGTCAGACATGCACCTACCCCAATGCCCTGTATGTGATGACTGGGATGAATGCAGGAGCAGAGTTCAGGAGCAGGACAAGACACCCTCTTTTTGATTGATGACTGATTTTAGGGCCTGTACCTGATAGGCCTATTGTCACGCCTTGGTCATTGTATTTTGTGTTTTCGTTATATGTTTGGTCAGGCCAGGGTGTGACATGGGTTTATAGGTTGTGGTTCGTATTGGGGTTTGTAGTATTTGGGATCGCGGCTGATTAGGGGTCTTGTATAGGCTTGGCTGCCTGAGGCGGTTCTCAATCAGAGTCAGGTGATTCTCGTTGTCTCTGATTGGGAACCGTATTTAGGTAGCCTGGTTTCACTTTATATTTCGTGGGTGATTGTTCCTGTCTCTGTGTAGTTTCACCAGATAGGCTGTAATAGGTTTCACGTTCCGTTTGTTGTTTTTGTATATGTATAAGTTGTTTCATGTATCACGATCTTTGTTCATTAAAGTCATGAGTAACCACTACGCTGCATTTCGGTCCGACTCTCTTTCCACAAACGAAGAACGCCGTTACACCTATCTAGCTAATATGATTATGTTGGTCATCATGCTTCTTGACAGTGTCACAAAGTTTATTTTCTACATGTTATTTAAAACATGATGAAAAAAACATGAATGTAAAGAATTTATTACGACAAAAACTGGAAAGGATTTAATGAGCAAACTTTAAAATTAAACTTCTTGGCAGGGAAATAACTAATTTGAATTAATGTGAGTTTTGACACTTATGTAGGTGTCATAACCAGCCATAAAATAACGCAATATATGTCACAACAGGTATATATGGGTCATGACAGTGTTATAACCATATTATGACAGGTTATTTCAAGTTATGACATGGTTATGACCTTGTCATCTCATCTTATGACACTGGGTGTCAAGTAATGTGTTACCTTATTTGGTATAATAAGACAATATAAAAAAATATTCTTCCTATTGCTTCCCTTCAACATAAAAAAATGATGAAACATACAGTACCAGTCAAAAGTATGGACACACCTACTCATTAAAGGGTTTTTCTTTAGTTTGACTATTTTCTACATTGTAGAATAATAGTGAAGAAGACATCAAAACGATGAAATAACACATGGAATCATGTAGTAACCAAAAAAGTGTTTAACAAATCAAAATATATTTGGGATTTTAGATTCGTCAAAGTAGCCACCCTTTGTTTTGATGACAGCTTTGCACGCTGTTGGCATTCTTTGTTGGCATTCTCTCAACCAGCTTCACCTGGAATGCTTTTCCAACAGTCTTGAAGGAGTTCCCACATATGTTGGCTGCTTTTCCTTCACCCTGCAGTCCAACAAATCCCAAACCATCTCAATTGTAGTCGGGTGATTGTGGAGGCCAGGCCATCTGATGCAGCACTCCATCATTCTTATTCTTGGTCAAATAGCCCCGTTGAAAAACAAATGACAGTCCCACTAAGCACAAACCAGATGAGATGGTGTATTGCTGCAGAATGCTGTTGTAGCCATGCTGGTTAAGTGTGCCTTGAATTCTAAATAAATCACTGACAGTGTGACCAGCAAAGCACCATCACACTTCCTCCTCCATGTTTCATGGTGGGAACCCCACATGCAGAGATCATCCATTCACCTATTCTGCGTCTCACAAAGACACAGCAGTTGGAACCAAAAATTTGGACTCATCAGACTAAAGGACAGATATATGTTCAGATATTCAAATTTCCCCCTGCAACAAAGGTTGGCACAACCAATTACTGAGTGTAAGGGGGCAATTACTTTTTCACACTGTGGCATTGGGTGTTGCGTAACTTTGTTTATTAAGTAAATTAAAGCAGTATCAATATGTTGTGTTATTTGTTCACTCAGGTTCCCTTCATCTAATATTAGGTTTTGGTTGAAGATCTGATAACATTTAGTGTCAGAAGTATATGCAAAAATAGACAATCAGAAAGGTGGCAAATACTTTATCACGGCACTGTATGTCATATGGGATGGATGGAGAGTGATTAGGTTGGGGGGGTCTCATTTGAGTGTCTCGTCAAGGGTCTCGGAGATTTTGTGGCGTCGACTCGATGGCCCTCGCACTCATCCGTCTCGCTCTCATTTTCTTTTGCAGATGTGCTGAACGATGCCATCTTCGACGAGGACCACGATGAGATGGTTATCGTGAAGGACATCGACATGTTCTCCATGTGCGAGCACCACCTGGTGCCCATCTTTGGCAGGGTAATAACACACACACACACACACACACACACACACACACACACACACACACACACACACACACACACACACACACACACACACACACACACACACACACACACACACACACACACACACACACACACACACACACACACACACACGCCCCTATCAGCACTACCAGTCCAAAGGTGTACAATTTAATCACCAGTTATGGAGAATCTCTTCCAGAGGTGAGACCAAGTCATTGTTTTACAAGTCACAAGTAAGTCTCAAGTCTTAGCGCTCAAGTCAAGTCTCAAGTCAAGACTGTCAAGTATCAAGTCAAGTCTCAAGTCCTAAACTTTGAGTTTTGAGTCCTAAACAAGTCATAATGTGCTCTTCACCAAATGTAATACCATTTCATATTTTTAACAAGAGTAATAGTATATTACATTTACGCAAATCATGAATGCATTTAAAAATATCTATATATTTATTACTTTCCAATTAAACGTTATATTCCCATGGAACTACATGGTTAGCCATGAGAAAGATACACCCCCCCCCCCAACAAAACAATAGTGATTGACTATCGAGGATTGTTATGGGGCGCAATCGGGCGATGTAGGTTTGTACACAATCACCCAACCTTAACACACACACTGTGTGGTTACAGTAGGTTACATATGTCAATGGTTTTAGGAACAGCAGTAACATCAGGCAGGATTTAGGCTACCAAATGCCTAGCCAGTTGTAGCTCAATCTAGGGTGCAATGATCACGTTCCCGCACTGACTGACTGTGTGGAGGCTCATTGATTTTAACGTTATGTTAGCCTATATGATACACCAGTAAAGTAATAAAATATATAGCTGTCGACTATATTAGCCACGACTTACCATTCTTTGTGCAGCTTCAAATGTCAAACAAAGTTTGAAATTGTTGCGCCTCCGTCTGTAATTTTCTTCCCGCATGTTTTGCAAGTTGCAATCTGTTTTTTGTTGATACAGCGTAGTCTTTATATCCGAAAATAATAATTTGGGGTATCATCTTTCCAAGGGCTCCATCTGAATTCACCCACCGACGATCCTCTGCCCTGCCACGAACAACTTTTTCTCAGCTGGCACAATTTGATTGACCTCTGTCCGATTTAAACTGTAATCCGTTAAATGAAGAGTTGATGCACTGCACACTTTTTTTAATAGCATCAGTTTTAATATTTGGGCTTGGGGAGGGTATCAAGTCAGGTCGAGTCATAAGGCTCCAGTCCATGTCAAGTCATGAGTCATTGGTGTTAAAGTCAAAGTCGAGTTGCAAGTCATCATATTTGTGACTCGAGTCTGACTTGAGTCCAAGTCATGTGACTCGAGTCCACAACTCTGACCTCTTCTACTTTGGATTCATCACACATAACCCAAAAGGTACATTACTCAGTGGGAGACATTTGGCACATTACATTATTTTCTCATCACAGTTTTTATGTATCTCTTTGGTCATATTTTCACATGTGTGGTACATTTTCACAACTCTTAGTACAAAACTCCAAACTGGTCACACTTATGATGTAAGGAGAACATTGGTTTAATCACCAAAACACAACATAATGATATCTTTTCAATGTAGTCGTTTTAACTACCAGTTAATCCAATAACAAACAATGTAAGATATGTTTTTCAAATCGCCCTTAGAAGTGCTGAAAGTGGGCCTGCCGAGTGGCGTAGCGGTCTAAGACACTGCAGTGCTCGAGGCGTCACTACAGATCTGGGTTCAAACCCGGGCTGTGTCGCAGCCGGCCGCGACCGGAAGACCCATGAGGCAACAATACTGTAAATTACAATAGATTACATACTTAGGCAATACACTTACATTACCAAGAAAATTACCAAGTATAATTTCCATAATATCTATACAATGTGTGATCAATGAAGACATCCTCTAAAATCATTCTTGCAAAATAAATTATTTGTATTTTTCGGATATAATTGCAACACTGCACACTTTTTTTAATAGCATCAGTTTTAATATTTGGGCTTGGGGAGGGTATCAAGTCAGGTCGAGTCATAAGGCTCCAGTCCATGTCAAGTCCATGTCAAGTCATGAGTCATTGGTGTCTGTAATCAAATGAAAGAAATGAACATTTATGAAAATAAAACAATGGTCAGCACGCATTCATTTGCATCAAGCCTGTCTTAATCATTTGGCCATAAATTCTCATCCCCTTCACCTTGACAGGCCTGATCAATTTAATTGAGTATCACAATGAGGTGTGCAGCGTTTTAGGATCCAAGTAATGGCCTACGTCCTACCACACCGTCTTCAGAGATAGCTGCGCGCATGGAGATGTTTCCCCCAAGTTGTCCTTGCACTTGGACGGTCGCCCGTACGCCCATGGCGCTGAGTTTTGGCCAGGTTGAAGCCCACTTCGTCAACAAAGATATGCTTGTTATGGTTCACAGCAGTATCAAGCACCATCACCCTGGTTAGTTATTTTACAGTAGTTCCAACATCAAATTGTGAAGTAGCATGTGCATTAAATAGTAACAGTAATACAGTATATAGTGTGGTACCTGAAAATACTCGGCCTGCAGTTGTTTCACCCAGTCGTTTCTCTCAAAGGGCATCAGGTAAATGTGTTTCATAGATACCTGGTTCCTCTTCAAAAGGCGTGTGACTGTTGGTAGGCTGATGGATGCCACATTGGCAAAGGTGTCATCTTTCTCTTCAATGACCTGCTTTATTTCAGACAGCCGTATGTCATTCCTGGCCCTTACCATTTCCACCACTGTCCACTCCTGCTGATCGGTCAGCACACAGTCACGGCCACCACCATATGGGGTCTTCTGTCAATTCTGAGGGTAGAACAGATATACTGTCAATATATCATACTGTAAGAATACTGTGAAATGTTTTGTGAATTTACATGCATTACAATGTGCCATTTAGTATATATGTAATGGTAACGCATGGTGCATATCCTGTAGATTTATCTGTTTTTTTTTGTTCTCATGATCGAATTGACAATTGATCTTTTCAGATTGGGGTAAACTAATTTGGCAGCCTCTGCTATGTATGGTAAGGTCTCTGTTTATTAGACCCAACAGTTCCAAGCCGTCTGCCTCCCTCTCTCTGATGTCCACCTCTTTGACAGTGCCCATGCCTACTTCTTTGATTTTTTTGATGGGGCCCATGCCCACCTCTTTGATGGGGCCCATGCCCACCTCTTTGATGGGGCCCATGCCCACCTCTTTGATGGGGCCCATGCCCACCTCTTTGATGGGGCCCATGCCCACCTCTTTGATGGGGCCCATGCCCACCTCTTTGATGGGGCCCATGCCCACCTCTTTGATGGGGCCCATGCCCACCTCTTTGATGGGGCCCATGCCCACCTTTGATGGGGCCCATGCCCACCTCTTTGATGGGGCCCATGCCCACCTCTTTGATGGGGCCCATGCCCACCTCTTTGATGGGGCCCATGCCCACCTCTTTGATGGGGCCCATGCCCACCTCTTTGACCTCTTTGATGGGGCCCATGCCAACCTCTTTGACCTCTTTGATTGTGTCCATTCTCAAAATCCATATATAGTAGACAAACCAGTTTAAAATCTTTTGTGAAAGGCAATTACTTTATATGAAAGGTGTTTATAGATGGAGGTTTGGTGAAAACGTTACTGTGTGATTTTGTGTGTTGTACTTGTGAAAGTAGTACCAAAGCCATAAAAAAAAGAAGACGTCTTATAACAAGATTACAACCTCACGTTCTCTGCTACAACCAGATGAAAATATATTTTGAATTCCTTTTACAACCAGTAAACAACCTGACCATGATGTCATAAAAGTCCTTTGAACCTGTTTTTCCTGCTGGGTAATACTGTATGTTAAATCACTGAAAGAAGGCTCAAGGTCAAAGTCACCCTGTGTTGTACTCCACTAGCTTAGAATATTCCCTGCAATATGCAACTGTTCAGGGAAGCCAGGAACCAATACACACAGTCAGTTAGGAAAGCAAAGGCTAGCTTTTTCAAACAGAAATTTGCATCCTGCAGCACCAATTCCAAAACGTTTCGGGACACTGTAAAGTCTATGGAGAATAAAAGTACCTCCTCACAGCTGCCCACTGCACTGAGACTAGGACACACTGTCACCATTGATAAATCCACGATAATCGAGAATTTCAAAAAGCATTTCTCTACGAGCTCCGACTGGGGAAAATAAGTTTAGAACAGTCATCCAACTCGGAATTCCAAGTCGGGAACTCAGGCCTATTTCAAATTTTTTTTAAAGTTCCCAGTTGTCTTCAATGCACCATAAATCCAGAGAATGCCTACCTTTTGATTACAAAGTTTGATGACAAAATTTGCCTACAAGGACTGCTGTGCCACCTTCCTGTTCAAGTGAGCACAGCACATCAAGGTGAGTCCAAAAATGTATTGTAGGCTGCTGCATAAATTGTAATTTTCCAGGGAGATATGTATCCTGTAGCAAAGAAAGTAATACTAAGTGTATGTTGTGTAGTAAGCTGTTAGTAGCCCATGTGCCTCACCCTAATTATTTAGGCCTTTGCCCCCTCATAATGTAGCCTACTGTTCTGACTTGGTGGTGCCTGTTTTAGAGAAATGTAATCATTGAATATTGTAAGCTTTCATTGTCTGCTTATATGCCCCCTTTATTTATCCTACGGTTCTGAATGTTCTGAATTCTGTCGATGTACATTTCAAAAGTGCTGAAAAAGTTGTTATATTGACTACGTTCGTCCTAGCTCGCTCATTAATGTTTAATTATGCCATAGTTTGTACATCTCAATTGTCAGTAGAAACCACATTTGTTTAAGCAAGTCAGCCATATCAGCTATGTTTTTTTAAAGGCTGTAAATGAGGCTGAATTAACTGTTTCGCTGCCATACAAGGCTCCACTGATAGCCAGGTGTAGCAGTGGTAAGGATTCACTCTATGGTGCTGAAAAGACAGCTTTATGTAGGCCCTAACAGTTTGTGGGCACCGTTTGTCACTGTTATAGTGCAATTAATGTATTGTTTAGTGTTGTGTTGTATAGTGGCTTTGCTGGCATGCATCTAAACATTTTTGGGGGAGTTTTCCCCACCAAGATTTGCATACTAAAATCGCCACTGATGATGCCACAATTGTGAGAGGAGTAACCTATTGATAAAGGCTTTCTTTGTCCACTGATGAGCCTGTAATTGAGCCCAGCTGTGATTAAACTACTGGTAAATAAAAATGTCCCACAGCACCGACCAAGTATGTGTTCCAAATGGCACCCTATTGCACTACTTTTGACCAGGGCCCATAGGACTCTCAGAAAATGTTGTGGACTATATTGGGAAAAGGGTGACATTTGGAACGCCACGCAAATCAGATGAAATCCCATTAGCAGGGATTCAAGTGAGACACGCTTGCCTCTGGAAATTCTCCTGTTTGACATTTAGTACCGTAGACCTAGCATTCGGCCCTCTATTCTCCCCTCATCTTACCCTGCAGGTGTTTGCCATTTAAGACAAAGAGGGAGGCAATTTATACTTTCACATCCCTTTCACACCGTCAAAAGGGCCATGATGATAGAGGGAGCAAGCGTTACACACACACACACAGACTGTGACTTTTTCTCTTTGTGCTGTGTGTGTGTGTGTGTGTGTGTGTTTGTTTGTCAGCAGCTGGCTGTCAGAAGGCCACTTTGTTTCCGTTCATCTCCTTCCCCCGCTGATAGCTCCCTGTCGTCGTCACAAGCGCGAGTCGCCTCTTATCCACGCACTCATCTATTTCCCTGCACGTCTATCCATGCTGCCCGCTGAGTGCTATAATGACTCACCGATTTCTCCCCGCCAACTGAAATATGGAGCCGTTTGGTGCTCTCTTTTTTTCATTTTCGTCACGCCTCCAGTCAGTCAGTTGTCTTTTAATAACGCTTTTAGTGTTTGTCATCACCTCGCGACAACTTGATATTGTTTTTCATTGTGTTTGGCTTTAATGTATACCTTTACACCCCATACCTTTGACAAACCACGAAACCTGTCTCTGAACCCTACTTTTAATCAAACTTGAATCCCGTCTTTTCGAAGTGAAGTGAAAGTGTTGCTTATTTACCCAGTTCAGAAATTCGCTTTTTAAACGTGCAGCAGTGAGCCGAAAGGAGGAAGCTGAAGAGCTTGGATGAAGATAGTTAAATGACGCCATCTTTATCACAACCAACCAGAAAGAGAGAGGGGGAGGGGGACAGGAGAGGAGGAAATCCTTGTATGCATGCCCTTTCTCTCAGCCTGTTTCATCAAATTGCTGCTGACATTTGAATGGAGGATGGAGGGTGAGGGGTGCCACTTAGCCTCCCAGTCATACGCAGAAGCAGGCTCAACCAGCTGGATGGGGAGGAGAGTCTAGATCTCCATCCGCTTCTAATCTTTTATCTGCTGCTTATTTATCCACGGGCAGACGTGACTCCCTTACCTCCCCTGTACTCCTCCGATGGCCTTTAGATAATGTTGCCTTTTGTCTTGGTGTCTTATGATTCATGTCTTTACCACGCCTGTCATGGTGAAACACAAATGTTTAGCTTGCCTACTTCATACTGTATGATGCAGTGGCGGTCAGTGCCATTTATGATGAGGGAGGATTTTTATTTTTTTTCTTGAGCAAGGCCTTATTTCTATTACAGCATGTTGGATGTTACATTCACCCAGTTCAATGTAACATCGATAGGTTTAGGCTACTACATGATACTCTAATTTCCCCTATAACCATCATGAGGTTGAACCTAGCCTATGAATGAAAGTTTACAACGTAGGTGCACACAGGTTGAGAGAAGAATTTGAGATGACAGACAGTGACACATGGACAGACCGTGACACAAGTCAGTACCGCCTTGCACACTTGCCTGCACCTAGCTAATCATTAGTCCAACAGTATATTGGACAAATTCAAGTATTTCATCCATGTTTCGTTTGCTTCCTTTTTAAGTTTTTTTTTTACAGAATCAGCGGTTGTTTTCATTCTAGCCTCTATTCACTCTCCTCTCACCTTTTCCCTTGTTTTGTGGACTTGAATGAACAGCACATCAGCTGTATGTGACCAGGTGAAAAAACCTTTCCAAACCCAAACCATGTCATAACCGCTACACACAGCCTACATCGTTGTCCCCATTATTAGCTAAAGTAACGTTCTAGTCAACATAGAACTAATGTGTTGGTAAACCTGCTACAATCATGCAGTAACATTAGTGTATAGTCAGTAAGCAGATAGACCGACGGGCCCCGGTGGCAATAAATTAGTTAAACCAAAAGCTTACCTTGACTTGGAAGAGTTCCCGTGTTGTGTTGGATAGTCATAGCCAGCTAGCTAACAAAGCATCCCTCTGTTTGAATGTTTGGGTGTTTGAGTAACTAAACTAGCCAGCTGCATTGGCTAGCTAAGTAAGTGAAACTGAAAGTTTGTCATTTTTTAAATCTTTCTCTCTCTCTCTTTCTCTCTCTTGCTTCTCCTTCATTTTTGAAGCAATTCATTTGTTGAAAACTGTTCAACTATTGTCTTTCGCTCTCTCTTTGAGTGAACTACTCACCACATGTTATGCACTGCAGCGCTAGCTAGCTGTAGCTTCTGCTTTCAGTACTAGATTAATTCTCTGATCCTTTCATTGGGTGGACAACATGTCAGTTCATGCTGCAAGAGCTATAATAGGTTGGAGAACATCCTCTGGAAGTTGTCATAATTACTGTGTAAGTCTATGAAAGAGGGTGAGAACCAAGAGCCTCCAAGGTTTTGTATTGAAGTCAATGTACCAAGAGGAGAACGGAAGCCAGCTGTCCTCCGGCTACACCATGGTGCTTTCCTACAGAATGCTGTTGAGGCTACTGTAGACCTTTATTGCAAAACAGTGTGTTTTAATCAATTATTTGGTGACATGTGAATATATTTAGTATAGTTTTATCTAAATAGGATAACTTTTTCAATGTTTTTTACAATTTTCATTTATATGTAATTCACTGAGTAGGATGGTCCTCCCCTTCCTCCTCTGAGGAGTCTCCACTGGTATGATGGGTCCCCAATATAATATTTTTTTTTGTGTAATGAGTAACCTTGCCTGAGACTTGTGTTGCCTAGGCTTTAGCCTAGCGAGCTAACACAGTCAACCACTGAGATTCATTGAGTGTACAAAACATTAAGAACACCTGATCTTTCTATGACATAGACTGACCAGGTGAATTGAGGTGAAAGCTATAATCCCCTATTGATTTCCCTTGGTAAATCCACTTCAATCAGTGTACATGAAGGGAGGAGACAGGTTTATTAAGCCTTGAGACAATTAAGACATGGATTGTGTATGTGTGCCATTCAGAGGGTGAATGGGCCAGACAAAAGTTTGATGTGCCTTTCAATGGGGTATGGTAGTAGGTGCCAGGCGCACCGGTTTGTGTCAAGAACTGCAACGCTGCTGTGTTTTTCATGCTCAACAGTTTCCTGTGTGTTTCAAGAATGGTCCACCATCCGAAGGACATCCAGCCAACTTGACACAACTGTGGGAAGCATTGGAGTCAACATGGGCCAGCATCCCTGTGGAATGCTTTCGGCACTTTGAGTTGAGTCTGTTCTGGGGACAAAATGGGGGGGTGCAACTCAATATTAGGAAGTTGTTCTTAATGGTTTGTACACTGAGTGTATACTGTACATTGACATACCAGTTAGGTCTGTCTGGGGATTGCAGAATTTGGGGCAACATGATTTGCTGTCTGTGGTTGTGGATATGCTATAGTAAGGATCTTGGACATCACTAATGACAGACATGGTCTCTCTTTTCTCCCCCAGGTCCACATAGGCTATCTCCCCAATAAAAGGGTGCTGGGCCTCAGCAAGCTGGCCAGGTAAGAGAGTATGGACAGTTTAACAGTTTGTTTGCTATTGTTGCCAAAAACATTTAATGGGTCAGCACTCCGCACACAAAAAGATGTCGCAAAAAACATACTTAATTTTTTGTTTTTCTAAATAATGTTGACTGGTTCAGGGATAGCATAACCAAATGTTTCGACTAAATAAGGATCCGCTCCCTTTTTTCAATTTTCGTCTAAATTGACATACCCAAATCTAACTGCCTGTAGCTCTGGACCTGAAGCGAGGATATGCATATTATTGATACCATTTGAAAGGAAACACTTTGAAGTTTGTGGAAATGTGAAATGAATGTAGGAGAATATAAAACATTGGTAAAAGATCATCTTTTTTCTATTTTTTTTTACCATTTTTGAAATGCAAGAGAAAGGCCATAATGAATTATTCTAGCCCAGGCACTGTTTAAACTTTGGCCACTAGATGGCAGCAGTGTATGTGCAAAGTTTTAGACTGATCCAATGAACTATTGCATATCTATTAAAAATGTTGTATCCATACTGCCCAAATGTGCCTAAATGGTTTATTCATACATTTTCAAGTTCATAATTGTGCACTCTCCTCAAACAATAGCATGGTATTCTTTCACTGTAATAGCTACTGTAAATTGGACAGTGCGGTTAGATGAACAATAATTTAAGCTTGCTGCCCATATCCGAAATGTCTGTGTCCTGGGATTGTTTCTTACAACCTCATGCTAATTACATTAGCCTTCGTTAGCTCAACCGTCCCGAGGTCGGGACACCGATCCTGTAGAGGCTTTAATATCCTTCTTCAGTGTGTAGGTATCGTTAGCTATTTAAATTCTTGTCAATATACCAGGGAACCGATCAAGGTTCCGAATTCATATGACAAAAAAATAATAACAGGAAGGTTGAATATTGTGATATTGGAGGGATTGGGATTACCTAGACTCGTGCAGTATCATCATGTGTGAATATGTAATCTGTTCTTTGTGAGTCCTTCAGACAGTACAGTACGGTCACTTATTAAATAATAGGAACTAGAACACTTAGCAATGATGAGTCTGAACTAAGAACCTGACTCACGTTGTAACTCGGAGTAAGCTGGTCCTGGGTTTAGTGGGTTAGCGGTACATTAGCTTCTACAATGTAGCATTCAGATAACATAGTTTTAGCATAGCGCTAGTGTTTACGGTAGGGCTGTTTAAGTGGAGAGGCTGCTCATGGTGGAGCTGTAAGCTGATTAGGAGTGTGTAAGTGACAAGCAAGGACTCTGATCCCACCTGACCCCAATACCTGAGCCCCTTTCACTAACACCTATTCTTACTTCCCTGGCCTGGAGTCTCACTCACGGACATCTCACCAGGCACGCATGCAGACAGTTACGCATGCAAACTTTAAGCACATGGTCTTATACACTCTGGTAGCACACAAGCTGATACTCCAGTGCTTACACAAACACACAGACCACACACACCACATAACACATTATATATCCAAAACCACAAAGATACCTCCAAGTGATGTGATTTACAATACCTGTAAAGTGGAGTAATATTTATATATAATGTGCATATTATATATTGCCTTCAGAAAGTATTCAAACCCCTTGCCTTTTTCTACATTTTGTTGTGTTACAGCCTGCATTATTACCTGGTTAAATTTAGATTTTGTGTCACTGTCCTACACACAATACCCCATAATGTCAAAATGGAATGTTTACAAATTCATTCAAATGTAATAGCTGAAATGTCTTGAGTCAATAATTATTAAACCCCTTTGTTATGGCAAGCCTAAATAAGTTCAGGTGTAAACATGTGCTTAACAAGTCACATAATACTGGACTCTCTCTGTGTGCAGTAAGTGCTTTTTTAATTACTGCCTCCTCTCTGTACCCCACACATGCAATTATCTGGAAGGTCCCTCAGTCGATCAGTGAATTTCAAACACAGATTCAACCATAAAGACCAGGGAGGTTTTCCAATGCCTCACAAAGAAGGGTACCTCCTGGTACATGGGTAAAAATAATAAATCAGACATCGAATATCCCATTAAGCATGCTGAAGCTATTAATTACACTTTGGCTGATGTATTAATACACCCATACACCTTTCCAACTAAGATATTTTTCTACTAACTAAAGCATCCTGCCAACTTTTTGACGATTTTTGCCAGCGACAAAGCATCTATTTTTATTTCTGCCAACCGCCCTAGTCATGATTGTGGTAAAGTTCTGCAAACGGCTTCGTATGAAATGTAGCTGTAATGCTGATGCGGCATTGGCACGCACTACACTCTTGAAAGTTGCTAGGCAGTGACCGTTACTACTATCCTCCTGCCAGTTGTAAACTTTGCAAGTGTAACGATTGTCGTCGGGAGAAGGAGAAGAGGACCAAAGTGCAGCGTGGTAAGTAAGTATTCATAATAATTTGAATAAAGATAAATACTGAACAAAAACAACAAACCGACAAACAACCAGTTCTGTATGGTGCAACAAAAACACTAAACAGAAAATAACTACCCACAAATCATAGTGGGAAAACAGGCTGCCTAAGTATGGTTCTCAATCAGAGACAACGATAAACAGTTGCCTCTGATTGGGAACCATAACAGGCCAAACACAGACATACAAAAACATAGAACAACACATAGAATGCCCACCTCAACTCACGTCCTGACCAAACTAAAATAGAGACATAAAAAAAGGAACTACGGTCAGGACGTGACAGCGAGGCATGTCACTTCACCCATCTCTTTGCATAGCCCACCCCCATGAACTGTTTTCTTAACCACAACAGGGTGGACCCATAAATAAATTATTAATAAATATCACTCAATGCCGTAAATATTGGAATAGAGTAGGCTAATGCAATTGAAGGCATCAAATTGTTGCATACTGAAACTCCAAAAGTCATTCAATTGTCATGATTCATTTGAAGCAGTAGCTTACCCGCGTGTGTTCATCTATTTCAGCACCGTTTCACACTGCTTTGAGATAAGCGTGGGGGCTTGATAAATCAACTAATGTCAGATTTTTGTTTTCATTGAATCTCCATTTGGATATTGGTTAGGCTGCATTTAGGCTGGAGAAATGTTAGCTAAATTAAAGTGAGTACTGCTAATGGTCCTCTTTACTTGGCTCATGTATTATCACTGATCAGAACATTTTGCCAGCATGTTATGTAGTTTAGCAAGTGGATTGTTTTGCTCTTCACTCTCAGTCGCTGAGTAGCCTAGGTCTACTTCCAACCAAAAGCCTGTGACTCATATTAATCAATCAATGTGATTTTGTTTCACTGAATCTCCGTTTGTATATTTGGTTAATTCTCTGGCTGGGCAAATAAGTGGAGGTGGTATAGCTCATCTTATTTGTTTGCTTATGTATCACTGATCAGAAAGATTTTCCATGCAACAATGTTGCCTAAATCAAGTGTACAGTTGAAGTCGGAAGTTTACATACACTTAGGTTGGAGTCATTAAAACTTGTTTTTCAACCTCTTCACAAATTTCTTGTTAAACAAAACTATAGTTTTGGCAAGTCGGTTAGGACATCTACTTTGTGCATGACACAAGTAAGTGTCATGCACAAACATGACAATTGTTTACAGAAAATTGTTTACAGACAGTTTATTTCACTTATAATTCACTGTATTAAAACTCCAGAAAATGATGACATGGCTTTAGAAGCTTCTGATAGGCTAATTGACATCATGTGATTCAATTGGAGGTGTACCTGTGGATGTATTTCAAGGCCTACCTTGAAACTCAGTGCCTCCTTGCTTGACATCATGGGAAAATCAAAAGAAATCAGCCAAGACCTTTAAAAAATTTGTAGACCTCCATAAGTCTGGTTCATCCTTGGGAGGAATTTCCAAACGCCTGAAGCTACCACGTTCATCTGTACAAACAATAGTACGCAAGTATAAACACCGTGGAACCACGCAGCCGTCATCCCGCTCAGGAAGGAGACGCGTTCTGTCTCCTAGAGATGAATGTACTTGGTGCGAAAAGTGCAAATCAATCCCAGAACAACATCAAAGGACCTTTTGAAGATGCTGGAGGAAACCGGTACAAAAGTATTTATATCCACAGTTAAATGAGTCCTATATCGACATAACCTGAAAGGCCGCTCGGCAAGGAAGAAGCCACTGCTCCAAAACTGCCATAAAATATGTACAAGTAAATAACCAGCCATTCTGTTCCCAATCCGATCTCTAGCTTTGTGCTCGTGGGTGTGTGTGTGTGTGTGTGTGGTGTCTGGTGTGTGTGATCGCGCATGTTAGGCTACATTGTGAGCTAACTTCTTGATAGTATCGCTACTTCAATCATAGATGGTATGAGGATTACAAATGGGTGGAATATTCTACAGTATTTCAAAGGACCGTGCTTTGTGCTTTGCCTGCTGCCACTTTCAACATCCAGGAAACCATGGTGGAGAGAAGGCAGCATTTACCCATGATGGTTACCAGAACTGGAAGCAGGCAACAAGTTAATTCAAGACACACAATGCTAGTGTGGAGCATAAATATGCAATGACAGCGTGGAATGTGTGGACTATTCAGAAAGGGTCTGGCTCAACAACATGCAAAGCTCTAAGTAATGGACAATCAAAAATAGTCAGAGAGAAAGCAGTTCGACACGTACAACAACACAAGAGTTACACGTGGAATAAACAAACATACAATCAATAATACAGTAGAAAAACAATATACCCCATGTGCAAATGAGGTAGGATAAGAGAGGTAAGGCAATAAATAGGCCATGGTGGCAAAGTAATTACAATATAGCAATTAAGACTGGAATGGTAGGGTGTGCAGAAGATGAATGTGCAAGTAGAGATACTGGGGTGCAAAGGAGCTAAATTAATAAATAAATAAATACAGTATAGGGATGAGGTAGATAGATGGTCTATTTATAGATGAGCTATGTACAGGTGCAGTGATCTGTGAGCTGCTCTGACAGCTGGTGCTTAAAGCTAGTGAGGGAGGTAAGAGTCTCCAGCTTCAGAGATTTTTGCAGTTCGTTCCAGTCATTGGCAGCAGAGAACTGGAAGGAGAGGCGGCCAAATGAGGAACTGGCTTTGGGGGTGACCAATGAGATACCTGCTGGAGCATGTGCTACGGGTGGGTGCTGCTATGGTGACCAGTGAGCTGAGATAAGGCGGGGCTTTACCTAGCAGAGACTTGTAGATGACCTGGAGGCAGTGGGTTTGGGGACGAGTATGAAGCGAGTACCAACCAACGAGAGCGTACAGGTCGCAGTGGTGGGTAGTATATGGGGCTTTGGTGACAAAACGGATGGCACTGTGATAGACTGCATCCAATTGGTTGAGTAGAGTGTTGGAGGCTATTTTGTAAATTAAATCGCCGAAGTCGAGGATCGGTAGGACGGTCAGTTTTACGAGGGTATGGTTGGCAGCATGAGTGAAGGATGCTTTGATGCGAAATAGGAAGCCGATTCTAGATTTAATTTTAGATGTTTAATGTGATCCTGGAAGGAGTGTTTACAGTCTAACCAGACACCTAGGTATTTCTAGTTGTCCACATATTCTAAGTTAGAAGCGTCCATGGTAGTGATGCTGGACGGGCGGGCAGGTGCGGGCAGTGAAGAGCATGCATTTAGTTTTACTTGCATTTAAGAGCAGTTGGAGACCACGGAAGGAGAGTTGTATGTCATTTGATGCTCATCTGGGGGTTAGTTAACACAGTTTCCTAAGAAGGGCCAGAGTTATACAGAATGGTGTCATCTACGTAGAGGTGGATCAGAGAATCACCAGCAGCGAGAGCGACATCATTGATGTATACAGAGAAGAAAGTCCCGAGAATTGAACCCTGTGGCACCCCCATAGACTGCCAGGTCTGGACAACATGCCCTCCGATTTGACACACTGAACTCTGTCTGAGAAGTAGTTGGTGAACCAAGCGAGGCAATCATTTGAGAAACCTAGGCTGTTGAGTCTGCCAATAAGAATGTTGTGATTGACAGAGTTGAAATCCTTAGCCAGGTTGATGAATATGGCTGTACAGTAATGTCTCTTATCGATGACGGTTATATGGTATCGTTTAGGACCTTGAGCGTGGCTGAGGTGCACCCATTACCAGCTCGGAAACCAGATTGCATAGCGGAGAAGGTACGGTGAGATTTGAAATGGTCGGTGATCTGTTTAACTTGGCTTTCAAAGACCTTAGAAAGGCAGGGTAGAATAGATATAGGTCTGTAGCAGTTTGGGTCTAGAGTGTCTCCACCTTTGAAGAGGGGGATGACCGCGGCAGCTTTCCAATCAGAACGATACGAAAGAGCGCTTGAACAGGCTAGTAATAGGGGTTGCAAAAATTTCGGCAGATAATTTAAGAAAGAGAGGGTCCAGATTGTCTAGGCCGGCTGATTTGTCGGGGTCCAGATTTTGCAGCTCTTTCAGAACATCAGCTATCTGGATTTGGGTGAAGGAGAAGTGGGGGAAGTTTGGGCGAGTTGCTGCGAGGAGCGCTGTGCAGTTCACTGGGGTTGGGGTAGTCAGGTGGAAAGCACGGCCAGCCGTAGAAAAATGCTTGTTGAAATTCTCAATTATTGTGGATTTATCGGTAGTGACAGTGTTTCCTAGCCTCAGTGCATTGGGCAGCGGGGAGGAGGTGCTCTTATTCTCCATGGACTTTACAGTGTCCCAGAACCTTTTTGAGTTTGAACTACAGGATGCAAATTTCAGTTTAAAAAGTTAGTATCAGCTTTCCTAACTGCCTGTGTGTCACAGAGAGGAGACATACAGTAGAAAGCGACATGGCTGTCAACAAGGGAAACTTCCTTGAACTTTTACAGGTCATAGGAAAATTCTACAAAACAGAAAATCTCAGATAATCAACACACATCATGCATGATATACAGAATTAAATACTGGGCAAACACTCAACTTTACAACCTTGCCTGCCTGTCCATATAAGCAGAAGGAACCAAGGCCCTGGATGTCCAGTAGATTATAGACTCATGTGCACTGAACCACAACAACATCGTCCTTCTATAAAACAACACTTGGTGAGTAACTGAAAGGTCTTTTATTTATTGACAGAGTGTGCCTGTCCGGTTGTGGGAACATTATTCAATCTCGCTGATCTGGATCTAAATGGATCAAGAAGACGCATGCATATTGTCGGCCTACAAGTATTTTTGCAATATAAATATGATCGCTAAGATTGTGATGATAGGCAGCTCGTTTTACACCATGTGTACACAGTTGACAGGCATTGGGTAAATACACTTCTCGTTGTGGCTGCACTGTGGATCTTATTCCTTTCATTTCTGTTATTAGACATTTCATCCGTAACATTATAACCAATGCACAGCAGGATGCATGTATATTGTCGGCCTACGAGTTATTTTTGTTTGCAGTAGAAATATAATCACTAAGATTGGGCATGATAGCCCGTTCGTTTTACAAGTGTGTGTGCACAGTTAACAGGCATAGGCTAAATGCATTGCACTTCTCGTTGTGGCTGCACTTTGGATATAATTCATTTCAATTCTGACGTAGCCATTTCAGCCAATAGCCATTTCACCCGAAACATTATTACCGATGCACAGTTGTCTGATTATGCATATGGAATAAACGCACTTGTAAATAGTCATGCAAATGTACTATTTTCTTAGCACCCCCACGTATTGGTCAAGCCCCACCGTATCACCCGGAGAGAGAGAATCCTGGCGCCGTGCCTGGAGTGTAATGTTTACTGTTAATATTTGTTTATTTCACTTTGGTTTATTATCTACTCCACTTGCTTTGGAAATGTTAACATATGTTTCCCATGCCAATAAAGCCCCTTGAATTGAATTGATACTCTCAATGTAAGACCCTGTAGGCTATGCCTGCTCTCTAACAAAGCAGAGTAGGATCGAAAAAGTATGGGCTTGCCTTGGGCTCTGTTTCAAAATATAACTTTTTTATATGACAGCGGTTCCACAAGTTGCCGTGACGCAAGTTGTGTGGGGAAAAATATAATTAGTATTTTATTCTGTTATGTTTCATTATATTCTTAGAATACTATAAAATATATGTGTGTTGACTGTGGTCAGGGTAGCCTAAGTGTGTCTTGTCTGTTTAATGAACATAACTATTGATTTCATGTGCATGACGCTGCCATGTAGCATATAGGCTGTATAGGCCAATAACATAATTCAACTCACAATATGCCAGTCTATTCTTTTGAAAATAGATTTTATTAGTCTTATAATGTTTCTGAGGATCTGCCTAAAACCAATGAATAATGGGTTTATTTGTGATTCAATGGATCTATTAAAATAGAAGCCTTCCCACATTGCCCCATGTCTGCTCCCACTCCTGCACTTGCTGGCATGTGCACAGGAGATACAAAAGGCTTATCCTGGTAAGAATGTGGTGAAAATGGGACTGTATGAATTAGGCTCTAAAAAACATATTTTTTTACAAGCCAAATACAGTAAACTCTTCCTGTAAAGGTACCAGTCACTACAAAGATACAGGCGTCCTTCCTAACTCAGTTGCCAGAGAGCGAGGAAACCGCTTAGCGATTTCACCATGAGGCCAATGGTGACTTTAAAACAGTTAGAGTTTAACGGCTGTGATAGGAGAAAACTGAGGTTGGATCAACAATATTGTAGTTACTCCATAATACCAGCCTAATTGACAGAGTGAAAAGAAGGAAACCTGTACAGAAATAAAAATATTCCAAAACATGCATCCTTTTCACAATAAGGCAGACATGTAATACTGCAACAAATGTGGCAGAGCATATTAACTTTTTGTACTGAATACAAAGTGTATGTTTGGGCAAATCCAATACAACACATTACTGAGTACCACTCTTCACATTTTCAAGCATAGTGGTGGTGGCATGTTATGGGTATGCTTGAAAACCTTAAGGACTGTGTAGTTCATGATAAAAATAAACGGAATGGAGCTAAGCACTGGCAAAATCCTAAAGGAGAAACTGGTTTAGTCAGCTTTCCACTAGACACTGGAAGATGAATGAATTCACCTTTCAGCAGGACAATAACCTAAAACACAAGGCCAAATCTACACTGGAGTTGCTAACCAAGAAAACAGTGGATGTTCCTGAGTAGCCGATTTACAGTTTTGACCTAAATCTGCTTGAAAATATATGTGAAGACCTGAAAATGGTTGTCTAGCAATGATCAACAACCAATTTCACAGAGCTTGAGGAATTTTTAAAAGAAATAATGGGCAAATGTTGTACAATCCAGGTGTGCAAAGTTTTTAGAGACTTACCATAAAAAGACTCACGGCTGTAATCGCTGCCAAAGATGGTTCTAACATGTATTGACTCAAGGGGGTTGAATACTTATCGAATCAAGATATATTACATTTATTTATTTATTTACAAATGTTGGCATTATTCTTCCACTTTGACATTAGTGTTTTGTGTTGATTGCTGGCAAAAAATGACACCTAAATCAATTTAAACACACAAATTGTGGAATAACTCGAGGTGTGAATACTTTCTGAAGGTATTGTATATACCTCACATGCGACCCATGATACGACTATGCAATCAGCCTATTAAAATGTTTATCGGAGGAGAGAGAAAGAAAGAGTGTATTTTACCAGTACTTGTCAGGAACGAAAAAGAGAAAGAGACAAGGAATCTGAGAACCCTTTATAACATCTGACTAGTTGACCAATAGCATTACTGTTGAGTTAACTTCTAATCAGTTATCAGACCTACAGGAGGTAAAGATAACAGAAGCTCTCCTCATTTATCTTCGTTGTTTGTAACTTTTTGTTACTCTTTTTGTACATAATGTTGCCGCTACCGTCTCTTATGACTGAAAATAACTTCTAGACATCAGGACTGCGATTACTCACCACGGACAGGCAGAATCCTTTTTCTTCCTTCACGACTCTGACGAGCTCAAGGCGAAGGATATACGGCTCCCATCGGGAACAGGCCCCGACCCCCAGTGATCTGCGTGAAGAGGAGAAAGAGAGGCCGGAGAGCGGGCTGCCTTCTGACGATCGAATAAACCCCCACCTCAATTCTGCTAGCAAACATGCAATCTTTGATCAATAAAATGGATGAGTTATTGGGAAGATTAAACTACCAACGGGACATTAAAAACTGTAACATCTTATGCTTCACGGAGTCGTGGCTGCACAATGACAATATCAACATACAGGTGGCTGGTTATGCGATGTACCGGCAGGATAGAACAGCGGTGTCTGGTAAGACAAGGGTTGGCAGTCTATGTATTTTTGTAAACAACAGCTGGTGCACAATATCTAAGGAAGTCTCAAGCTATTGCTCACCTGAGGTAGAGTTTCTCATGATAAACAGCAGACCACACTACCTACCGAAATAGTTTTTTTTTTTTTTCTAGCCGTTTACATACCACCACAGGCAGAGGCTGGCACTGAGATAGCATTGAATGAGCTGTATTCCGCCATAAGTGGACAAGAAAACGCTCACCCAGAGGCGGCGCTCCTAGTAGAAATGGAATCCAGGTAAACTTAAATCAGTTTTACCTAACCTGGACCACCTAGAGTCCACACACAGAGTTGCATACAAAGCTCTCCCTCTCACTCCATTTGGCAAATCTGACCATAATTCCATCATCCTGAGTCCTGCTTACAAGAAAAAATTAAAGCAGAAAGCACCCGTGATTAGATCAATAAAAAAGTGGTCAGATGAAGCAGATGCTAAGCTACAGGACTGTTTAGCTAGCATAGACTGGAATATGTTCTGGGATTCCTCTAATAGCATTGAGGAGTACACCACATCTGTCATGGGCTTCATCAATAATTGCATCAATGATGTCATCCCCACAGTGACCGTACGTACATACACCATCCAGAAGTCATGGATTACAGGCAGCATTCACACTGAGTTAAAGGCAAGAGCTGGCGCTTTCAAGGAGCGCGATTCTAACCCGGAAGTTTATAAGAAATCCCGCTATGCCCTCCGACGAACCATCAAACAGGCAAAGCATCAATACAGGACTGAGATCGAGTCGTACTACACCGGCTCTGACACTCGTCGGATGAGGCAGGGCCTGCAAACCATTACTGACTACAAAGAGAAGCACAGCCGTGAGCTGCCCAGTGAAACGAGCCTACCGACGAGCTTAACTATTTCTATGCTCGTTTTGAGGCAAATAACACTGAAACATGCATGAAAGCACCAGCTGTACTGGAAGACTGTGTGATCACGCTCTCCGCAGACGATATGAGTAAGACCTTTAGACAGGTCAACATTCACAAGGCCGCAGGGCCAGACGGATTACCAGGACGTGTACTGCGAGCATGTGCTGACCAACTAGCAAGTGTCTTCACTGACATTTTCAACCTCTCCCTGTCTGAGTATTTAATACCAACATGTTTTAAGCAGACCACCATAGAGCCTGTGCCAAAAACACTAAGGTAAACTGCATAAATGACTACTGACCCGTAGCACTCACGTCTGTAGCCATAAAGTGCTTTGAAAGGCTGGTCATGGCTCACACCAACACCATCATCCCAGAAACCCTAGACCCACTCCAATTTGCATACCGCCCCAACAGATCCACAGATGATGCAGTCTCTATTGCACTCCACACTGCCCTTTCACTCCACACACCTGGACAAAAGAAACACCTATGTGAGAATGCTATTCATTGACTACAGCTCAGCGTTCAACACCTTGTGTCAACACCTTGACCCTGTGACTAAACACCTCCCTCTGCAACTGGATCCTGGACTTCCCTCAGGTGGTAAGGGTAGGTAACAACACATCGGCCACGCTGATCCTCAACACAGGGGCCCCTCGGGTGCATGCTCAGCCCCTTCCTGTACTACCTGTTCACTCATGACTGCACAGCCAGGCACGACTCCAACACTATCATTAAATTTGCCGATGACGGAACAGTGGTAGGCCTGATCACCGACAACAACGAGAAAGCCTATAGGGAGGTGGTCAGAGACCTGGCCGTGTGGTGGCAGGACAACAACCTCTCCCTCATCGTGATCAAGACAAAGGAGATGATTGTGGACTACAGGAAAAAGGGGACCGAGCACACCCCCATTCTCATCGAGGCTGCAGTGGAGCAGGTTGAGAGCCTCAAGTTCCTTGGTGTCCACGTCACCAACAAACTAACATGGTCCAAGCACAACATCGCAGTTGTGAAGTGTGCATGACAAAACCTATTCCCCCTCAGGAGACTGAAAAGATTTGGCATGGGTCCTCAGATCCTCAAAAGGTTCTACAGCTGCACCATCGAGAGCATCCTGACTAGCTGCATCACTGCCTAGTATGGCAACTGATTGGCCTCCGACCACAAGGCACTACAGACGGTAGTGTGAATGGCCCAATACATCACTGTGGCGAAGCTTCTTGCCATTCAGGACCTCTATACCAGGTGGTGTTAGAGGAAGGACCTAAAAATGGTCAAAGACTCCAGACACTCACGTTATTGTGTGATAATATCATCATTTAATACAATTATGAAACTATTCAGATGTTTGTAACACTTTGTTACTAAACTCTGCTTCAAACAGTCTCAAAGAATGTGGTATCTTAGTCTGTGGTTCAAGGAAGAAGTAAGCATTCACTCTTAGTGCTCTCTCTGCTACCACACGGCAAGCGGTACCGGAGCACCAATTCTAGGTCCAAGAGGCTTCTAACAGCTTCGCCATAAGACTCCTGAACATCTAGTCAAATGGCTACCCAGACTATTTGCATTATCCCCCCATCTTCACACCACTGTCACTCTCTGTTGTCATCTATGCATAGTCACTTTAATTTACTCTACCTACAGACGTGGCCAAAGTTTTGAGAATGACACAAATATTAATTTTCACAAAGTCTGCTGCCTCGGTTTGCATGATGGCAATTTGCAAATACTCCAGAATGTTATGAAGAGTGATCAGATGAATTGCAATTAATTACAAAGTCCCTATTTGCCATGCAAATGAACTGAATCCCCCCCCAAAAACATTTCCACTGCATTTCAGCCCTGCCACAAATGGACCAGCTGACATCATGTCAGTGATTCTCTCGTTAACACAGGTGTGAGTGTTGACGAGGACAAGGCTGGAGTTCACTCTGTCATGCTGATTGAGTTTGAATAACAGACTGGAAGCTTCAAAAGGAGGGTGGTGCTTGGAATCATTGTTCTTATTCTGTCAACCATGGTTTCCTGCAAGTAAACACATGCCGTCATCATTGCTTTGCACGGAAAAGTGCTTCACAGGCAAGGATATTGCTGCCAGTAAGATTGCACCTAAATCAACCATTTATCGGATCATCAAGAACTTCAAGGAGAGCGGTTCATTTGTTGTGAAGAAGGCTTCAGGGCACCCAAGAAAGTCCAGCAAGTGCCAGGACCGTCGCCTAAAGTTGATTCAGCTGCGGGATCGTGGCACCACCAGTACAGCGCTTGCTCAGGAATGGCAGCAGGCAGTTGTGAGTGCATCTGCACGCACAGTGAGGCAAAGACTTTTGGAAGATGGCCTGGTGTCAAGAAGGGCAGCAAAGAAGCCACTTCTCTCCAGGAAAAACATCAGGGACAGACTGATATTCTGCAGAAGGTACAGGGATTGGACTGCTGAGGACTGGGGTAAAGTCATCTCTGATGAATCCCCTTTCCGATTGTTTGGGGCATCCGGAAAAAAAGCTTGTCCGGAGAAGACAAGGTGAGCGCTACCATCAGTCCTGTGTCATGCCAACATGTGTGGGGTTGTTTCTCAGCCAAGGGAGTGGGCAATTTTGCCTTAGAACACAGCCATGAATAAAGAATGGTACCAACACATCCTCCGAGAGCAACTTCTCCCAACCATCCAGGAACAGTTTGGTGACGAACAATGCCTTTTCCAGCATGATGGAGCACCTTGCCATAAGGCAAAAGTGATAACTAACATCTGAGTTGTTTGGATTCAAAATTGGAGTTGTTGACCAGTAGTAGCATTACTGTTGACTTAATTTCCAATCAGATGTCAGACCTACAGGGTATAAAGACAGCAGAACCTCTGCTTCTTAGAGGTGAGACAAGAGGGGGTTGGTGAGATTATGCAGAGAAAACTGACTTCCTAAGACAATACTAGGGAATTATTGCATACAGTGTAAAGAGTCACTTTGGGGGTTGGGCTGTCCTACACCTGCAGTACTTTTTTTTGTAGAGTACACTTGAGGTATCGGCCTCTATGAAGTGAACTCAGAGTTTGGCTTTGCACCCCCCCAAAAACCAATGAGCTTCTTTGAGATGGATGCAACACCTTTATACCTTCATATCGATGCATCTGCCCATTTGAAAGTCTTCGTAATCCTCTTGTTCTGTGGCATTTTGCTGCGCAGAGTGACAGAGCTACAGCGATAGGAGAGGTCATGTTTGGAAAAGAGCATTGGTTCAAAGTTGAAGGGATGTCAGACTATAACGAGTCTAGTATGACCCGCCGTTCTACTCACGTTGACTCACTGGTGGTTATCAGTATTAGTAGCTAAGTTTCGATCCAATTGGTGAAAGATTTTCATGCAAATATAAAAAATTCTACATAAAAACAATACGCGCATTTTCCCACCAGAGATGTTTTCATCAAATTGACTTGTTGCAGATAAAATGCTGTGCGTGATGATGTGGCGCACATAAAAAGAAAAAGGGAAAAAGTAAGAATAGTGTATGCACTCACGACTGTAAGTCAATCTGGATAAGAGTGTCTGCTAAATGACTAAAATGTAAAATGTAAAAAAATTAAAACAATAACTTTTGCTGTTAGATAGCCATGTACTGAATAAAAAAATTGAATATATTTGGGACTTTTTGTCGCAAAAAAAGTTGTACTTTATAGTAATTGTGCCTGCTCAGGTTTTGGCACATGTGCTCCAGCCAACAGCTTCATCACAGATACAGTGGGGTGTAGCCTATATGATGAGATTATTATGGACAAAATAGCAAGATTATTTTTATTTGTCAAATGGCAGTCAAGCATCAATCATGTCATCAGAATAAAACCCTTGATAGTTATTGGAAATGAGCATCACGCTCATGTGCACTTTCAACCCCCAGTGAAGTATTTCATCTGTAGCCTAAAACTGCATATTTTCCCGAGTCATAGTATGAGGACCACACATACATACCATTTCATGACTCCCAAGTTTACGTCGATATATTGGTTATTGTATCAATATTGGCTCATAAATATCATTTTACAGACAGATCCCACCAGATCCCACCAAACAACCATATTTTGTTTTGTCGACATTTGGAAAGTTTACAGACAGGCCTGTGGTGAATGTTGACTTGGGGCTTATTTAAATCAAAGACTAATTGCAGAATATTTTCAATAAAATGTCAAAAGCAGTTTTTACCACCATATACATAAAAAAATCAGTTATTATTGGATCTAAAGAATCTGGGTTTTGAAGAAACACTGTAGCAGATAAACTCCTATAGTTGATAGATCATCCAATTTCACAGTCATTGTATATGCACAAATTCTGTATAATCATTGCTGTGATGAATTGGATGTCTACTCTTTAAACACACAAATTACAACAGCATACCAACCCACTTGTAAAAAGCGTAATCTCTTAGGAACTTCAACCTGTCCGAACTAGTACAAAACAACCTATTTGACTGACACTGTAAAATGCGACCTCTGTTGTGAAGAGCTCCCATGTCTCTCTCAAGTCTCCACTCTGTCCCTGAAGAATGTGTAATCCCTCTTTGTCTATGTACGCCTCTCTGTGCCTCTCATTGTAAATCCTGCCACTTGGGTTTTCCCATGTAATGGAAGTATTTCATCCTGCCTTTTCCCCTCATCTCTCCCCAGGATTGTTGAAATCTACAGCCGTCGACTGCAAGGTACTTCCATACTTTTTAATAATCAATTTATACACTTGATAGTTGGTGGACAATAAAATGAGCTGCACCTAGAGCTTTTGTGTATTTTTATTGTTGTTTTATGTAACATTTTACATTAAGTTGTTCTTATACCTGTACACTTACACTGTAATTACTACAGTAACAACATTTGAGTAATTCCATTAAAATTCTATTACTTTTTGGAGATGGTCAGTTGGTTGACTGGTAACATTGTTGTTGTTGGAACCTAGAACAAACCTTATAACCAATAACCTGCCATGAACATACCATGTCATAGGTGATGATGTCAGAGGTTTGACTTTGCTCTTTGACGTTCTCTGACTTGGACCTTGTTTATCCGTCTGTTCTCTTTCAGTTCAAGAGCGGTTGACCAAACAAATCGCTGTGGCAATCACTGAAGCTCTGCAGCCTGCTGGGGTGGGCGTCGTCATCGAGGCAACGTATGTCTCTTTCTCCCTTTTTGTTTTTTACACTCACCACTGATACTAACAGGCCCATACAGACAAACATTAAAGATACACTATGGAATTTTAGTTGCTAATCGTTTGTCAATTTTTTTCTGGAATGTAGGCTGGATGGTGCATACACACAAATGAATATTAATACATAATCTCACAAATCCTTAGGAAAACCATATGCTTTTGCTCGTAAGGTGTGCTCTTTCTGTTCAATGTGTTCATTTCTGGACAATATTTCGGTCCATTTAGGTGTACACCATTAATTAAAAGTACCTTATTGCCTTTTAGAAATGATGCAATCATGGCCGTCAAAACACAAGCACGCACAAATGAAACCAAAGATAAAGGGAGAGGCCGCATCTGGACAATCTTCAATGTGTCATGAACCGAATATTTCCCATACACCCAAATCTAATAACTATAACAGTCATGGATAATGATGCCATTCTTCCTCCCTTCTTCCTGCATGCAGTCACATGTGCATGGTGATGAGGGGGGTGCAGAAGATGAACAGCAAGACTGTGACCAGCACCATGCTGGGGGTGTTCCGGGAGGACCCGAAGACACGGGACGAGTTCCTCACCCTAATCAGGAACTGAGAGGGACGGCTGGCCCACAACCCTGCTGCCCAGCCCAGCACAGACCCCTCTCCATGTCGCCTGCCTGGAGCTAGAGCAGTCCACACAGTAGTTTTGGTACGAAGCCTAGAGTCCGGGCTTGCAGAGTGTATGTGAGTTGTGTGTATGTGTGTGTCTATCCCTACAACCCCTTCCAAATAATCACACACATCACATGGTCGCATGACATAGCTGTCTTGTGTGTGTACATGACAGTCTTACTAAACGGTGTCTGTCAGCTGGCTTAACCTAAAAATGAATCGTTTGGATGAATGATTAGTGTTTCTTATGGTTACTTAATTTAAAGGACTTTGATCCTGTTAAAAAACATTTTTTGTTGTTGTAACTTTTCATTAGATTGAACCTCCAAGTACGGTAAAGATACTTAAACCTACGTAGAAACATCCTAACATTAAAATCAATATCTTTATCCAAAGTAAGCTAGGCCCAGTAGGACCATATGTCAGTCTAACTTTTTTATTTATTTTATTGAACCTTTATTTAACTTGGCAAGTCAGTTAAGAACAAATTCTTATTCACAATGACGGCCTACCAAAAGGCAAAAGACCTCCTGCGGAGACGGGAGCTTGGATTAAAATGAAAATATATATATAAACATAAGACAAAACACACATCACGACAAGAGATACAACACAACACAACACTACATGAACTTGCCTTGAGCCAAACCTATTCAAAAGTGCCAAGTGCCCTTTTCACATGGCATCATATTCCTGCTCAAGCCAAATGCATCAAACCCATTCGTCAAACAATCAACACTTTGGTCAATCTGTCAGCTGGTTACAAGGCTCAGTCCTGGTCTACTGTAATTATCTTTAACTAGTAAAGGAAGGAGAGCAAAATGCTCACTTTCACATTTGGTAGCCACTGCTTTAAGTACAGTATACTGCACCCTGCAACTTCAGGGAACTAACAATGATGGCTTTCCGAGGGTTAACTGAATAAATCCTATACAGGATCGGTGTCCCCCCGGGGAACGGTTGAGCTGACGTAGGCTAATGTGATTCGTATGAGGTTGTAAGTAACAAGAACATTTCCCAGGACATAGACATATCTGATATGGGCAGAAAGCTTAAATTATTGTTAATTTAACTGCACTGTCCAATTTACAGTAGCTATTACAGTGAAAGAATACCATGCTATTGTTTGAGGAGATTGCACAGTTATGTATTAATAAACCAATTAGGCACATTTGAGCAGACTTGACACAACATTTTGAACAGAAACGCAATGGTTCACTGAATCAGTCTAAAACTTTGCACATACACTGCTGCCATGTATTGGCCAAAATCTAAATTGCGCCTAGATATATATTGGCCAATTTTATTGCATTTCAAAGATGATGGAACAAAAAAAACACTTTTTTCTTTGTATTATCTTTTACCAGATCTAATGTGTTATATTCTCATACATTAATTTCAAATTTCCACAAACTTCAAAGTGTTTCCTTTCAAATGGTATCAAGAATATGCATATTCTTGCTTCAGGTCCTGAGCTACAGGTAGTTAGATTTGGGTATGTCATTTTAGGCGGAAATTGGAAAAAAAAGGGTCCAATCCTTAATTAACTGTGGTGTTCAAATTATGTGAGGTAATGTCACTGTTAGTTTTGCATTTGTTCTATAACCAAAGGACCAAGGTTTCCAAGGGTGCAGTTAAAGTGACTGGATGATCAGGATGATCAGACGGGACTAAAAAGTGTCCATTTTAGGTCACCCTGTCTTACTATGGACACCCTAGATTATTCGCTAATAGTCTCACTCACTATTGTAGTTATTTGTTGACGTGTGACTGATATAGTCTGCTTTCTCTGTATCCCCCAAGTGGGCATTTCGCCATTCAGAGAGGATTTCTATTGGGCACCCCTTTGTATCTCTCTGTAAGTCGTATAGGCCTACGTGCGTGTGTATTTGTTTGTGTGCGGCCAGCCCAGTATATATTCTGCTGTCCTTCTGCCTTACTGATTTTTCACTTGATAAGTAGAGTTCACTTCCGACGATGAATTTGAAGAGACTAGACACAAAGGAATCGGCTGTCTCCACTCATCTCTTGGAAAAGAAACGTTTTACTCTCTTACACTTCTAATGTCAATTCTGTTACACTTCTAAATATCTACGTATGTCTGTATAAATGTTTCAGAATTGTAGTTACCTTTTTAAATGTAAAAAATATTCTGCAGTTTACAGAGTACATTACATCCCTCTTTGCTACGTCACATATATTGTATGTATGCAATTTCATGTATTATCTCAGCAAATTAGGGATATTAAAATATAGTAACCTACATGAAAATGACGTACAGTGTTAGGATAAATAGGTTAGCAAGGATAATATATGCTGATGAGCGGTATATTTTTTTAATTTATTGGAAATATATAACACTCATATTGAAATGGGGAGGTTTTAACCAATGTGATTTGATCATTGGGGTTCTGTGTGTTTGGAGTAGATGAGCGCTATAGTCAGTCAGACAGCTTCTGCATTGTCTCTGTGGCCTACTTTAGAAGGATTTGTTCTTTGGGTTCCTTCACTACTCTCGTTTACATTACACTTCTTACTGTGTTCATTTGAAAGAGTTTGCAACAAAAGAAAATAAATCTGTATGTGTGAACTAGGAACATGGGTACTGTGCTCTTATTTGTAAAGCCCCGTTTATACCTGGTGGTGACATGCCTGTCCTGATCTTGTCCACATTCTGATTGGGCTCATTTTTAGACCGGTCTAAATAATTAAAATAACTGGTTGTGATCACAGGATGCTAGCATAATATAACCGGTGCTTAATGCTGTGTTAGTAACCAAGTGGGAATTTACATAATACGACTGGGAAAAATCCACTTGAATAGCCCTCCAACTGATAATTTACTAATGTGCTCCCACATGCTGACCTCTGACTTCACCTACTAAGGAAATCACCTCTTACAAGTTTCAGCAGTTAAATGCAACAAAACATTATTTATTTTATTTAACCTTTATTAAACTTGGCAAGTCAGTTAAGAACAAATTCTTATTTACAATGACGGCCTACCCCGGCCATTTGTGCATCGCCCTATGGGCCTGGCTCCCAAGTGGGTGGACCTATGCCCACCCATGGCTGCACCCCTGCCATGTGAAATCCATAGATTAGGACCTAATGAATTCATTTCAATTGACTGAAATCCTTATATGAACTGTAACTCACTAAAATCTTTGAGCATATTGCGTTTATTTTTGTTCAGTATAGCAATATGGTTTTTGAACACAAATTCTAAGTTCCTGTCAAAACCACTATGCAGATGTCGGCTACAGCGGATCTGATTGAGTAGAGCCCTTAGTTTATGGTTTACGCAGCTTGTTGGCCATTAGCCAATCAGCATTTCTCAACAAGTTCAAAGCACACGCATGCATCCAACTCGTAAATTCCCACCTGCCACTTGGTTACGAACACAGCATAAGACAGACACCCAGATAAATTAACATTGGAACCCGTCTCTTGGCAACAGGTTTTATGAATGTGCTTCAGTTCCTCTGATTCCTGGAATTTTTGGATGAGCAGCCAGTAGAATCGTCTCCTGCTATGGTGTGACCTCCCAGAATGCAAGACTTATCACTTTCATTAGAAATTGAATTGAGTAAAAAAAAAAATTATCCAGACAATTTTACAAGTTATTCTTTAATCTTTTGTCTGTGGTTATCACAAAGACGTCAAGCATTTTAACACAGACCCCACAAAACATTCAGTATCTTTCACTCACACACTTAACAGCTCCCCCATTCTGACTACATGGCAATTTACACAGGAGTCTCCATAGGTCCATGTAGAACAGGACAGATGACCATCTACACTTCCTCTCACTAGCCAAACCCTGCCCGACGCAAGTAGCCAAGTTACAGGAACACAGAACCTGAGACAGGCTTTTGGCCGGGCATCAGGGCCGAATAACAGCAGCCTCCATTGGACCGGGTCATGTCGCAGCATTTCTGGCACATTTGACAAGATGTATTTTACAGTTACAGCATGATGCGCAAGCACACTCTTTCTCACACACAACATATACATCTGTTTGTTGTACAGACAGGTACAATTCATAACTTCATATCAGCATTGAAAATACCTACAGAGTACAGAAACCAAAAAAATCTGCTGACAACACAAGGCCAGCCAGAAGAAAAGTGTTCCATATCGTTTTTGTCTGAAAACGTGACACCAACAAGACAAGTTTCAAAGTGTCCTAGAGGAGCTCGTATGCAGTTTGGAGGATGCCACCATGTAACTGTCAACATAGCTCTAACTGGGTTGCTTCATATAATAATATTACAGTTTTCTAACGTCCATAGAAAATTATTTACATTTGGGGTAGATGTCTAGAGTACAAAAAAGGCACTGCCATTTGTTATTCAAAATATGACTTCCCAGCCTTGTGCATGCATTTCTAAAATTTACTCCCCCTTTCTTTTCTTGTTTTTTTTGGGGGGGCTTTTGAGTTTTATTCTTAAACAAACTTTTTTTTTTTTTTAATATATATGTAAGCCTGCAGTCAATACAGGATATTGGCTCTTCGATAACAAAAACAAAACAAATGAAAAGTACAGTAACGTGGTAGAACCTTTGTTACAGTATGGATGATTTCGAGTTCACCCCCCCCCAAAAAAAACAAATCTCGGCATCGAATAATTAAGCAATATTTAACTAATGTGCAGAGTCTATGACAAAAAAAACAGAGTAAAAAAGAAAGAAAGCGTCAAGTCATCATTTACACTAAAAGAAAAAGAATATATTTGGAATATTATCATCTAACTGTTAATACTGCAGTGTTTTCAGCAGCTCTCTCTCATCTCAGAGGGGAGGAGCCCTATAGAGTTTGGATGCACTTTGGAAAATAAAAAAATAAGCCCTTTGAGGAGTTGAAGTCTGATCCACAGCTGCAGCAATATATGAACGACACTGACTCCTCTTCTGTTTACTGCCTCATCACTCTCTCATAGGCACATACTGTAGCGTACACTACATGCAAACACACAACCTCATGGGCACTAGTGAGTGTGTACATCCCCACCCTAGCATGCTCTATCCCTAGCCCTGCAGTTGTTGCCAATCTTATGGATGGGCTACTTCGCTTAGCCTTCCACTGTGATGTCATCAAGAACCACACAGGTGGTGGTTAGCTTAGTAGGCACTGGTTGACCATTCTCATATGGCTAGCCCTGAACCTTTAATACACATAGCAAAAGTCTATTAGCTTACAAAGTAGGAAGGGCCTTATCCCACACAAATAACCCCAGATGAACCACGTCTCTTGGCAATGTGTCAAAAGGGTGGTCACCCTCTATCCAGTTTGTTTTGCTGGTGGCTGGATCAAAAAGTGAACTTTGCGAACAGAGCATCGAGGGGGTAAACATTTCTATCAAAGAGCACACGCAGTATTCAGTCATTTGGCCAACCAGGATATGATAAGCATTCACAAAGCGTCAGAAAAAACACACAAATCCCAAGAAGACACTTGTTGCGTGTCTATCCTCCACTATCAAAAACAGCAATTTGCGATTATAATGTAGTTCAAAACAAAAATAACTATTATTTGAGATGTGCTTATGGTCACCAGCCATAGTAAGTTAATACATATGGTACTTTAAATAATACATCTAAATGAATACAATAAATCAACTCTGCAACAGTAATAGAAAAAAATAAAAAATAAATAATGATTTGAATCTGATAATAATAGTATTGATTTATATGGCAGTGGCAAGTGGCTCTAACTACCATGTACTGTGTATCCACTGATGCACGTTGCATCGGTGTAACAATACATACTGTAATGCTGCCACTAAATATTTTCCAAAGCCATGCCACAAAAGGGTCCATGCCAATTCATGCATTACGCACCATTCGCCGTCCCAGTTAAGGCGTTTTTAGTGAGCGCACTTCCTGAAGCGGTGGCGTACAGCTGACATTTTGTCAATAACAGGTTACAGGTTTGTCTGGGTGAGGATGTCAGTTGTCAACCCTACCTTTTGACAATATGGTTCAGTCCAAGAACTTCAGTTCAATGTGCACTAGGGGAGTGGGCTGTAGTTCTTGTGGCAGAGAAGGGGGGGAGGTTTCTCCGCCGGCGAGAAAGGGTGCATTTGGCATGAAGCTTGTGTCATTTCACGACTCGAGTACACCTCCCTTTCTCTGAACTGCAAAACCCTGAACTTTCCCTTTCCAAACCCTTTGCTTCTCCCCACTGATGAAGGTTTATGGCACATACTTGGCATTTTTATTGCTGCACCTATTGGAATTGTTATTGATGGATTAGCTGTAGTAAAATATCACGGCACCAAGTGCAGAACAAGAAAACAAGACTCTTTTTAAGAATAAAAAAATTACAAAATAACCCTCACAAAAACACAATTTTGAATCACTCCAAATTGATTCCAACTTGGGAAAAACCAACCAGTATGCCCATTCAGGCAAAAAACATCAGCATGACCTTCCATGCACAAAAAACCCATACAGAGCCAAACTGTTATAAACGAAACTTTTAAGAGCTTATTTTAACATGAACCTACCCTTATAGTCGGTCATGCAGATAACAACGAACAGAGGATACATAGAAAGAATTTAAAAAACAATAAGAAATCAAAGTGCCTGGACATCGGTAACTGCTTTTGGCCAACAGGTGGAGGTAAGTACTAAAAAAAGAGCAATCTCGGGGAGTAAAACTACTTTTAAACCCTTGCTATGCTGCTTGATGGAAAGGAAACCTCCGCAGCAACCTTCTCATTCACTATGGCTACTTCCTGATTCTCCTCTGTGTACATCACTGGTTAGCATTCTCTCCTTCCTCCTTGATTCGTCTCTTACTTCCTAGTAAGATTGGGAGCGTATAGCATAAAACATGCAGCGCTATATCATCTACCCTGGACTGAAAACAAACAAGTAATCCTCATTCTAGTTCACAACAAGACCCATTGAAAATACTCCAGACCCACACTGACTAGCCCTAATTATAGACTAGGTCACACAACATTGTGCACCTGTTACAGGAACTTCGCTCCAGACAAAGCCCAAGCAAATGAACAGCAACTTTCAATGCATAGTCTGCAGGTCCAAAGGCTAAGATAAAAATAATTTTTAAAAAAACGTTCAAAAGTTTGGGGTCACGTAGAAATGTCCTTGTTTTTGAAAGAAAAGCACATTTCTTGTCCATTAAAATAACATCAATTTGATCAGAAATACAGTGCAGACATTGTTAATGTTGTAAATGACTATTGTAGCTGGAAACGCCTCACAAGTTCTCAACTGACAGCTTCTTTAAATAGTACCCACAAAACCCCAGTGAAGAGGCGACTCCGGGATGCTGGCCTTCTAGGCAGAGTTGCGAAGAAAAAGCCATATCTCAGGCTGGCCAATAAAAAGAATAGATTAAGATGGGCAAAAGAACAGACACTGGACAGAGGAACTTTGCCTAGAAGGCCAGCATCCCGGAGTCGCCTCTTCACTGATGACGTTGAGACCGGTGTTTGCGGGTACTATTTAATGAAGCTGCCAGTTGAGGACTTGTGAGGCGTCTGTTTCTCAAACTAGACACTCTAATGTACTTGTTCTCTTGGCCAGTTGTCCATCGGGGCCCCCACTCCTTTTTCTATTCTGGTTAGAGCCAGTTTGAGCTGTTCTGTGAAGGGAGTAGTACACAGCGTTGTATGATATTTTCAGTTTCTTGGCAATTTCTCACATGGAATAGCCTTCATTTCTCAGAACAAGAATAGACCAAAGAGTTTCAGAAGAAAGGTCTTTGTTTCTGGCCATTTTGAGCCTGTAATTGAACCCACAAATGCTGATGCTCCAGATACTCAACTAGTCTAAAGGCCAGTTTTATTGCTTCTTTAATCAGGACAACCGTTTTCCGTTGTGCAAACAAATTGCAAAAGGGTTTTCTAATGATCAATTAGCCTTTTAAAATTATAAACTTGGATTAGCTAACACAACGTGCCATAGGAACAGGAGTGATGGTTGCTGATAATGGGCCTCTGTACGCCTATGTAGATGTTCCATTAAAAACACACACACACACACACACACACACACACACACACACACACACACACACACACACACACACACACACACACACACACACACACACACACACACACACACACACACACACACACACACACACACACACACGTGTATGTGTGTGTATATATAATATGTCATTGGCTGGTGTATAAGATGAGTTTACCCTGAACTTTACCACAACTCTGCGAGGCTATTTTCTTTTGTCTCGTTTCAAATCAAAGTCCCTGCCCCTGACATGAATCCATCATCGCTAAAGTCCTCTTCTCCTTCCAAATCACTTGGCAGAGACCATCCTGTGTTTCTCCACTTTCATTTCCCCTCCTCCCATCTCTCCTCATGCCTCTCTTTTCCTTCTACACACCTCCACCGCATCCCTTTCTCTTTTTAGCGTTCTCATTTTCACACACGTTGGCTCTTGGTAAAGGAAAAAAAAAAAAAAAAACAATGAATAAGTCCGTGGTAATAATGATAGCTACTGTGGGACGTTAGTCTATAAAGCGACTAGTACGGGTAGTATGTCACTGCTTTCCAAAAAGTTATTAAAAAAATTCAAGAGATAACATTCATACCTGAAATGTATAAATGTTTCAGTACCCTTGATAGTAGCATCTTGTGTAAACAATACATGTATAAATGCTTTTTTTCTGTCACCTATACAGAGCATAGGGTTCTCCCAAGCCTTTTGAAAAATAGCCTCCCTAAAACTCTCCCAAACAGTGGGAGGAAAAGCCAAGGCTTCTCTCACAAAGTGTCCCACATTGTTTACTTGGCTTGTTTGTTTTTGGCTCAGTGACACCGGGAGAAATGCTGACTGGTGTGAAGATTGTGTTACTGGTTTGTAACTGGGACTGGGGGTGAGGGTAGAGAAGGGAACAGAGTCTGAAACTCTGTAGCATGATGTACTACAATACCCATAATGCACAACCCCCCCATTTCAACAGAGCCATTCTGTTGTTGGCTGAGGCCGACCCCAGTGATGCTACAGTATATCTCCCATAGCCCGACAGAGGGCACTCCTCAGACACTGTTGTGGGTAGTTATACTGGGTGCGACACTGTGAGGAGGGGAGTCTGTACTGCCTTATCTGTCACTGAAGCCCAGATTCTTATGAGGGTGCTGGGGCATAGCTGTGTTTTGTCGAGATGGTAACATGCCAATTTGCTGCTGTGTTAGCAGTTTTTCAGAGTCTGGCTAATCGTGGTGTGATTTGGAGCTCGCCCACCTACCCGGTTGACCTCTCCCATTGGCTGTGGGGGTGCCTGATGGGCAGGTGGGGTGTGTGTGTGTGGGGGGGGGCTTTGGGTCCAGCTCAGTCTCTCCTGGTCTCTTTCAGGTCCTCCTCTCAGATGGTGGATGTGCGGTCGACTCCATCTAGACACAGAATCGAGGGACATGGGACAAACCATCACAAAGGAATGAGAATAACACAACTGGACAAATATAGATGGAATGTTTCAAAGACAAAAAACAACTGTTGCATCTTGTTTGGCTGGACAAACAGAGAGGACCAAATGTTTGTCCCGGGTTGTGTCCCAAATGGCACCCTATGCCCTAAATAGTGCACTACTTTTGACCAGGTCAATGGTCAAAAGTTTTGCACTATAATGACAATAGGGGGCCATTTGGGACATGGTCCCAGTGGTTCAGACAGAGTGAGCGATGAGTCAGCTGAAATCCCTGCATTACTACATTCATCGGAGGTATGTGCTTTGCCGTACTGTAGCACTAGTTGAGCTGGGTATACATGCTGGATGCGCTTCTACACAGCAAATGTGTGTGTGACCAGCAGTACCGGAAACCAGAGGCAGTCATTGGGGGAGGTTAGAGACCCACGATGGACTTTCTTTGGGTCTTCGGGCTTTAGAAGTGCAGTAAATATCATAATACACCCTATAGACATGGGTGCATTATCTACAAGCGGTTTCATAAAGACTTGCTATTACTGGAGTTCCTGTGTGGCCCATGGTCTCATGACATGCGTTGCATCCCAAATGGCACCCTATATAGTACACTGCACTGGTCAAAAGTAATGCACTATAAAAGGAATAGACTTCCATTAAAGTCATATATAGGCCCAGTTTCAAATGCACCCTTAGCCCTTACACTCGGCGCAAGTAGGCAAAATGCTAATTACTCCACCTTCCCCTCTGATAGGCTAGATGAAACTTTCACCGTATTGGATATACATCCTTTCAGATCTACAGAACAGCCTAGAACGTTTGGGGCTGGAAGCATGCCAATTAGGGAAATTACATGGCAACTTCCTGTCAAATTGGTCAAAAGAAGAGAGAGAGTTTGATCATTATTAGAGCTGGACGTGGTATTGCTGTATTTGAGTACGCCAGAGCTTTCTATTGGACATCACTTACTCTATTTGTAAAGAACGGCTCAGGGGCATTCCATTCACCATGAGTACTTTCCTTCTAATTTCTATTCTGTCCATTCAGTATGTTTCAGAGAGGAGAAGGGGCGTAGGGGTACAGCAGAGAGGAAGGGTCCTGTCGGAGACTGGCATTCCTCAGCTTCCCACCTCTACTCTGGGGCTGTGTGTGTGGGCGTGTCCAGTCCACGCAAAAATATACACACACACAGTGCTGCTTGTCCACCCCAGCTCCGTGCCGAGCACTGAGGGCTACTGTCTCTGCGCTGGTGAGGCCGGGGAGAGAAAAAAAACTCAGCCCCTTTATTCAAAGCTAAACTCCACTTATAATGGGAACGGTTACTGCGTTTATCCATCTCCCTTCCCGTCTCCTCCTCTCCTCGCAATACGTGTGGTTTCATTGTGAAGTCACACCCTGGCTACAGGCAAACGATGGTTCAAATATTATTTGATTAGCTGGAATTCCAAAGTTGTCTGTTTTTTTCTGTGCATGTGTATATGCTGTGTATACAAAGTAGTAAAATACTGGAGTGTAGTGAAGGAGTGTGTGTGTGTGAGAGAGAAAGAGCGACAGAGAAAGTGTGTGTGAATCTCTATGTTTGTGTGTGTGCGAGGGCACGTTTTTATAAACCAAGGGGTACAGTAGATTTATACAGTAGTGTGTGTGTGTGAGTATTAACAAAGTCCAATAGTAACTGGAGTGTATGTGTTCATGGTAGTTGTGGTGCTCTAACCTCCCAGAGCGTGCTCCGTCATACTCAGACACAGAGACTCCAGCCGGTTGTTGATGTCTGGTTCAGTCACCGGCACCTGGAGATCTGGAGATCATCACAACGTTACAACGACATACACACAACCAACTACCTGGAGTACAACACAACAGACACACAACCAACTACCTGGAGAACACCACAACATTAAAACAACATACACACAACCAACTACCTGGAGAACACCACCACAATGTTACAACAACATACACACAACCAACTACCTGGAGAACACCACCACAATGTTACAACAACATACACACAACCAACTACCTGGAGAACACCACCACAATGTTACAACAACATACACACAACCAACTACCTGGAGAACACCACCACAATGTTACAACAGCATACACACAACCAACTACCTGGAGAACACCACCACAATGTTACAACAGCATACACACAACCAACTACCTGGAGAACACCACCACAATGTTACAGCAGCATACACACAACCAACTACCTGGAGAACACCACCACAATGTTACAACAGCATACACACAACCAACTACCTGGAGAACACCACCACAATGTTACAACAGCATACACACAACCAACTACCTGGAGAACACCACCACAATGTTACAACAGCATACACACAACCAACTACCTGGAGAACACCACCACAATGTTACAACAGCATACACACAACCAACTACCTGGAGAACACCACCACAATGGTACAACAGCATACACACAACCAACTACCTGGAGAACACCACCACAATGTTACAACAACATACACCAACTACCACAACCAACTACCTGGAGAACACCACCAACTACCTGGAGAACACCACCACAATGTTACAACAGCATACACACAACCAACTACCTGGAGAACACCACCACAATGTTACAACAGCATACACACAACCAACTACCTGGAGAACACCACCACAATGTTACAACAACATACACACAACCAACTACCTGGAGAACACCACCACAATGTTACAACAGCATACACACAACCAACTACCTGGAGAACACCACCACAATGTTACAACAGCATACACACAACCAACTACCTGGAGAACACCACCACAATGTTACAACAACATACACACAGCCAACTACCTGGAGAACACCACCACAATGCTACAACACACAACCAACTACCTGGAGAACACCACCACAATGTTACAACAACATACACACAACCAACTACCTGGAGAACACCACCACAATGCTACAACACACAACCAACTACCTGGAGAACACCACCACAATGTTACAACAACATACACACAACCAACACCTGGAGAACACCCCCACAATGTTACAACAACATACACACAACCAACTACCTGGAGAACAGCACCACAACGTTACAACATACACACAACCAACTACGTGGAGAATACCACCACAACGTCACAACACACAACCAACTACCTGGAGAACACCACCACAACGTTACAACACACAACCAACTGCCTGGAGAACACCACCACAACACACAAACAACTAATTGGAGAACACAACCAACTACCTGGAGAACACCACCACAATGTTACAACAACATACACGCAACCAACTACCTGGAGAACACCACCAATGTTACAACATACACACAACCAACTACCTGGAGAACAGCACCACAACGTTACAACATACACACAACCAACTACCTGGAGAACACCACCACAATGTTACAACAGCATACACACAACCAACTACCTGGAGAACACCACCACAATGTTACAACAGCATACACACAACCAACTACCTGGAGAACACCACCACAATGTTACAACAACATACACACAGCCAACTACCTGGAGAACACCACCACAATGCTACAACACACAACCAACTACCTGGAGAACACCACCACAATGTTACAACAACATACACACAACCAACTACCTGGAGAACACCACCACAATGCTACAACACACAACCAACTACCTGGAGAACACCACCACAATGTTACAACAACATACACACAACCAACACCTGGAGAACACGCCCACAATGTTACAACAACATACACACAACCAACTACCTGGAGAACAGCACCACAACGTTACAACATACACACAACCAACTACGTGGAGAATACCACCACAACGTCACAACACACAACCAACTACCTGGAGAACACCACCACAACGTTACAACACACAACCAACTGCCTGGAGAACACCACCACAACACACAAACAACTAATTGGAGAACACAACCAACTACCTGGAGAACACCACCACAATGTTACAACAACATACACGCAACCAACTACCTGGAGAACACCACCAATGTTACAACATACACACAACCAACTACCTGGAGAACAGCACCACAACGTTACAACATACACACAACCAACTACCTGGAAAACACCACCACAAGAACACACACAACGAACTACTTGGAGAACACCACAACATACACACAACCATCTACCTGGAGAACACCACAACAACGTTACAACAACATACACACAACCAACTACTTGGAGAACAACACAACCAACTACCTGGAGAACAGCACCACAACGTTACAACAACATACACACAACCAACTACCTGGAAACACCACCACAATGGTACAACAACATACACACAACCAACTACCTGGAGAACACCGCAACGTTACAACAACATATACACAACCAACTACCTGGAGAACACCACAACAACGTTACAACACACACAACCAACTACCTGGAGTACAACACCACAATGTTACAACAACCAACGTTCACACAATTTACCACGGAGGGGTATACTACAAACAGAATCAATGAGTTAGCCAGATAACTTTGATCAACTATTGATTTTCTGGTTCATTAAGAAAGTGGAAGAACTTGACTGGCCTGCAGAGCCCTGACCTCAACCCCATCGAACACCTTGGGATGAATTGGAACGCCGACTGCGAGCCAGGCCGAATCGCCCTACATCAGTGCCCGACTTCACTAATACTCGTGGCTGAATGGAAGCAAGTCCCTGCAGCAATGTTCCAACATCTAGTGGAAAGCCTTCCCAGAAGAGTGGAGGCTGTTATAGCAGAAAAGGGGGGACCAACTCCATATTAATGCTGATTTTGGAATGAGATGTTCGACGATCAGGTGTCCACATACTCAAAAACAATTGTAAGCAATATTGAAAATATGATGTTTTAGTGAAATGTTATATCTGTTTGGGCTTCTTGTGCAGTCTACAAATTATTTGTAATTATGTTCCGGTCCCAGTCAATAATAAATCATCCCGCGGCTGAATGGAGTGGTTGATCCCTGATCTACAGGTCTCAATCCTATAATACCTTAACCTTTCCTGACATCTATAATACCTTAACCTTTCCTGACATCTATAATACCTTAACCTTTCCTGACATCTATAATACCTTAACCTTTCCTGACATCACCACCCCAGTTAGCAACGGACAAGAAGGAATTATTGTGGGATCCAAACCCCTGTGTCATAACAATCACCTCCACTCAACCACACCGCTTGTGCCGTTCTTAATCTGATTACACTACACCGCCAATTAACAAACTGTTTCCACATTACACCCTATCAATACAATACTCAGTCACTTGGGTTATTCGCACCAGGGTGGTTTGGCATGCGTGTGGTCTGTGTCTACTTCTCAGGTCTAAAGTCACCTGTTCTGCCACAAGAGGGACCCCCAACCTCCCTAAAAACTTTAGAAGTGACAGAGGGTCAAATGCTTACTTGCTAGCCGAGCAGCCCCCTTACTTCAACTGTGAGCTCCTATCACAGGGGGATATCTAGGCTAATGGTCTTTTGCTGCAACTGCCTGCCTTGCCCAGGGTGGCTGTGAAAATCCCGTAGGAGTATAGAGAAGAGCGGAGTTAGGCACTCGCCACCCCTCAGACAGACAGAACAGTCCGCCACCAGCTATTTTTAGTTCTCAAATCCTGTCCCCTTCCACACACACACTCGTGTGCTCACATGCTTGTGCGCAATTGTTTTTGTATAATTTAAAGAAGAATCAAATAATCAATCATTTAAAGAAGGGAGAGATGGAGGGTGAGAGAGAGGGAGTCCTAGCTCGGCAAGGCCGAGAGCGCGAGGTCGAGACAGAGGGAGAGAGAAAGCGAGAGAGAACGCGAGGCAGAGAGAGAACGCGAGGCAGAGAGAGCACGAGGCAGAGAGAGCACGAGGCAGAGAGAGCACGAGGCAGAGAGAGCACGAGGCAGAGAGAGCACGAGGCAGAGAGAGCACGAGGCAGAGAGAGCACGAGGCAGAGAGAGCACGAGGCAGAGAGAGAACGAGGCAGAGAGAGAACGAGGCAGAGAAAGAACGAGAGACAGGCCGCAGCGATTGTGCGAGAGCGAGAGAGAAGGGAATGTGTGCCAGGGCACCCCAGCCACCCTGCACAAAGAGACTCATTGTAACAGTCCGTCGACTCTTCTCTCTCTCCGTCCTTCCCTTCCTCCTTCTCCGTCACATACTGCTGCATTCCCTCTTACCCCCTGAAACTACCCTCCCCCTTCTTCCTCTCCATTCTAAAAAAGAGGGGGATACACTTTGGTTCACCATGAAAGACAGGCCGGAGGAGGAAGTCCCCGCTGTCACATTGATGTCCATTTTTGTCCTGCGGCTACAGCATCCAACCATTACCGAGCAGAGCATTGACTTGAATGGGAATGTCTGTTCTGGTTATTCTATTTTTATGAGCCTGACCAGCATTGGGGGTAATGGGACCAGTGTATCAGATGCTGTAATGCCACACACACACCAACGCAGCACAACAGTCTTGGGTAAAGCTCCCTGCAATACACCATCATCCTCAACACACTGCATTTAACGCTCCAGGAACAACATCTCTCTCCAGGTTAACAAAGAGGAAGGTACTGAGGATGCTAGGCTGCTAAGATGGAGAGGGAGGGAAAGGAGACAGATGGAGAGGGAGGGAAAGAAGAAGACAAAAGTGTAAGTTTGAAAAAAAGAGGGACAGGGTAAGATAAAGAGAGCAACAGAAAGAGAGAACGGGTTACCTTGTACAGTAGGGTAATGTGTAACTGTGTGTAGGTTTCTCTTACCAGACTGCTGGAACATGACCATGGTGTGTGGTGTGGTGTGGACAGGCAGGGAGCGGGTCCTCTGCACTGAGCTGTGGGTTCGGCTTGGCATGCTGTTACTGCCCCCGGGGTTGGCGAACCAAAGACCCTGTTGGACAAACTGATAGTCAGACAGGCAGCCACAACAGACAGGTAGGCTGGAGACTCTTTGGATCATAACAGACCGAGACTCACACACACACCAGTATATCTTTGGATCATTATAAAAACTGGTGCAACAAATCTAACCACGAACAGACATTTCTGGGAAATATGTTAATAGTGGCAGCTCATCCACTAAGGCGTTAGGGGCTGGCTGTGCCCCATTTCTGATTGGTCAAAAAAAAAAAAAAAAAAAAAACCCCCACATATATTCACACACACACACACAACACGCGAAACTAGTGTGGTTAATTTGTGTACATTTTACAGTTTCAAATATGTCCAAAACAAGCAGTCTGGTTACCTATAGTCTGCAACAGCGAACTGCTGCGCAGTCATTGGATTGCATAGCCAGCTATTACATTGAGAAGACTGCAATGAACTTGTAAAATAAATCATGAGTCATTGGAAACCAGGGACCTGACGTTCACATACAGGGGTGGCAGGTAGCCTAGTGGTTAGAGCGTTGGACTAGTAACCGAAAGGTAGAACAAGGCAGTTAACCCACTGTTCCCTGGTAGGCCGTCATTGAAAATAAGAATTTGTTCTTAACTGACTTGCCTGGTTAAATACATACAAAAATACAGTCAAAGACCGTGGGGAACCTTCTTGCGGATCTGGTAGGATAAAAAAAGTCTCTGCCGCCCCCGCATGGACACTAGCTACTGGCAAGTGGACACTAGCTACTGGCAAGCTAGCATACAGGTAGATAGCTTGCTAGCTGGCATGCTGAACAAGTCTAACTAAAGTTACCGGCGAACTCATTATACTTGTGACATTATGCTATCTAGCTGTCCCCCGTTAGAGAATAAATATGAACTTGTTCTTGTTGCGTTTTCCCTGTGCTTTTGTTAATGATGCACTCGTGTGTTGACAGTGCGCTGCTTGTTCAAAAAATATATATATTTTGGGTATCAAAATTACCGCCCGCCCCGGGTATTTAGCCAATCAGCGGCTGCCACTGTATGTTAATGCCCCTATGACACCACAGTAATATGACATACAGTTCTGAACAAAGTTGGCGATACTTGAAATGCCCCATTTACAAACAGAAAACCACATTTTCGTATCCTACAAAAAGAAATTGAACTGTATTTTAAGACGGTTAAATGCTCTACTAACAAAAAAGCTGTTAGAATTGTAAGTATATGCATGTCCCTTAAGGTCCTTGTGTAATTGTAATGTGATATTGTACCCCCTAGCTCGATTGTCCATTGTTTGTAATCTATGTATGCTTGTGTTCCCTCATGTGCTTTATGTATTGATTTGTTGTTAATACATTAAAAAAAAAAAAAATTAAACTTTAAATGCCCCACACCTTGGCACCCAGGGAATTGTAGTTTCAGATCCTTAGACAAACTACAGTTGTAATGGTGGTATAAATCTTAATTTATATTGATTTAATTCTCATACACACACTTGACTGCAGAATGGTACCGCGGTAGCACTGGTAATATACAGCTTAAATGTTGTGCAATGTACTTTTGGTTCAACTCTGATGAAAATGGACTCTCATAAAATCTGTTTAAATGGGACTTTATTGCGTAACTAACTGCACACCCGGGGGTGTGGCTTTATAAGTGTGTAAAACTGGGGAGGGCACCCCAGAAGTGTTACCTCTCTAGCCTATAGCTCCTGAGCCATTATACAGTCAACCTTAGATTTTTCTCACCACGTTTAGCCTCAAACTACTGACACTCTTTAACTGCATAGATTCCTCTCTAACCTGCCTATTATACATTCAACCTTCTCCTGCTCTCTACACTCTCTCCCCTAACCGCTCTCGCTACTCCCTCTGTCCATCTTGCTTTCCCCCTTCCCCGGCCCTCCCGTACAGAGGGCCAGCGAAAAAAAGGAAATGCCTGAGCACTGTTCTCACTGCCTCTGACGAGCTCATTCTCTCTCTCCCTCCTTGTCGCCCATCCCCCTTCACCACCAACTCCCTAACTATGACTCACCCTCGCTCTCTCCTTTCTTTTAATACACACCTTTCGATCCTGTCCAAACAAACTGTCCGACAGAGAGAGTGTGCGAAATGTGGAGGAAGTGGTTTGGAATTTCCTCCCATTGTAAGGATGCCTAGAAAAATGCTGAATGGGAGCGGAGCAGACGTGTGCGAGTGCCAGGTTAATCACTGCTGCAGACCAGAGGACCGTTCCACTCAGTGGAGTGATGTAGGGCCTGTAGATGCCACTTCACCCGACACTTTGCCATTGCGTTTTTCCCCCTTATGGTTGTGTGTTCCTATGACTGTTTTTTACAACTCTGTATTTCACAGGGAGGGATCATTCGTGACAGATGCTGAAAGAGGGAAAATGTGGCTAGGTTTGGACTACTTCTCTGTGTGGTGGGACGATTCCAGACACGTGATCAAGTAGTGGTTCTCGCACTCTTTCCTTTCTCCAGTTATTATATTACCCCCTAATGTATATTTAAGGAGTAAGGCCAGAGGGGAAAGAAGATACCTACTCGGTTGTCCAAATGAATGTATTCAACTGAAATATGTCTTCCGCATTTAACCCAACCCCTCTGAATCAGAGAGGTGCTGGAGGGCTGCCTTAATCGACATCCACGTCTTCAGCACCCGGGGAACAGTGGGTTAACTGCCTTGCTCAGGGGTAGAACGACAGATTTCTACCTTGTCAGCTCGGTGATTAGATCCAGCAACCTTTCAGTTATTGGCACAACGCTCCTACCCACCAGGCTACCTAACGCCCCTAGGTGTGGTATATGGCCAATATACCACGGCTAAGGGCTGTTCTTACCCACGACGCATTGCGGTAACCAGTTTATAATAGCAATACAGCACCTCAGGGTTTGCAGTATATGGCCAATATACCACGGCTAAGGGCTGTATTCAGGCACTCCACATTGAGTCGTGCATATATTGCTGTGGTATATTGGCCATATTGCTTAAATACACAGCTCCTCTTGAGACTGAGAAGAAAACAATGCCTTAGGTTTTTCATCTGGGGCCCTTTGTATCATGACCCAATACTGTAGCAAACCAAATTGACGCTGACGAGGATTATTTGTCTTTTCATTGAGAGGTAGACAACTCTGCAATATGACATCACCGAACAAATAAACATGAATGCCCAAAATGGCTTAATTCAGACCTCACGCATCGATGCCAATCGGAGACTTGAGCACTGCCCACTATGTGAGCAGGGGCTAGGAGAACATTAGATCAGAGGGCGTCCCCCAACTGACCGACATCACCAAATAAATAAAACATCTACATCAATTGCCTGGGCTATGGGTGGAGGCCAAGTGCCTATTGGCTAGGAGAAAGTCAGAAGTGTCTCCACCTGTCGTCCCTGCTTGAGGCCAGTGGGGGTGCTGCTGGCGCTATGTGGCGTGGGTCCCAGCAGGCCCAGCCTGGCGCCGGGCAGGCTCCGAGAGGGCATCTGGAACTGGCGGAGGCTGCGACGGGCCGCCGACACGCTGCTGCTGCCCCCCACGCAGCCTGCTGTGGGGAGAGAATTGGACTGGCTGAAGCCACGGCTACTGCTGCTGCTGCATGGGGGGAGAGAGATAATGCTCTGATCATCATTTGACCTTTTTCCCAATATTTTGGAGACTTTTGGAATCAAAGAAGTTAAAGTATTTTGTGACAACAGCGTGTCACACTCCCTCTGTGCGTCTGTGTGTGTTTCTCTCTCCGTGCGTCTGTGTGTGTTTCTCTCTCCCCGCGTCTGTGTGTGTTTCTCTCTCCCCGCGCGCGCGTCACCCTCTCTCCCCGCGCGCGCGTCACCCTCTCTCCGCGCGTCACCCTCTCTCCCCGCGCGCGTCACCCTCTCTCCCCGCGCGCGCGTCACCCTCTCTCCCCGCGCGCGCGTCACCCTCTCTCCCCGCGCGCGCGTCACCCTCTCTCCCCGCGCGCGCGTCACCCTCTCTCCCCGCGCGCGCGTCACCCTCTCTCCCCGCGCGCGCTCACCCTCTCGCGCGCGCGCGTCACCCTCTCTCTCACCCTCCTCTCCCGCGCGCGCGTCACCCTCTCTCCCCGGCGCGCGCGCGCGTCACCCTCTCTCCCGCGCGCGCGTCACCCTCTCTCTCGCGCGCGTCACCCTCGCGCGTCACCCTCTCTCCGCGCGCGTCACCTCACCCTCTCCCGCGCGCGCGTCACCCTCTCTCCGCGCGCGTCACCCCCTCTCTCCGCGCGCGCGTCACCCTCTCCCCGCGCGCGTCACCCTCTCCCCGCGCGTCACCTCTCTCCCGCGCGTCACCCTCTCCCGCGCGTCACCCTCGCGTCACGTCCCCTCTCCCCCGCGCGTCACCCTCTCCCGCGCGCGTCACCCTCTCCCCGCGCGCGTCACCCTCTCCCTCCGCGCGCGCGCGTCACCCTCCCTCTCTCCGCGCGCGCGTCACCCTCTCCCCGCGCGCGTCACCCTCTCCCGCGCGCGTCACCCTCTCTCCGCGCGCGCGTCACCTCTCCCCCGCGCGCGTCACCCTCTCTCCGCGCGCGCGTCACCCTCTCTCCGCGCGCGCGTCACCCTCTCTCCGCGCGCGCGTCACCCTCTCTCCGCGCGCGCGTCACCCTCTCTCCGCGCGCGCGTCACCCTCTCACGGTCTATAACCTACCTCCTCTGTGCCCGGTAGCCGGCCATGTCCAAGAGGGTCTTCCTGGGGAAGGAGCGGATCAGCTTCTGCACCTGTTGTTTCCACGACAACAGTCGCTTCTTCTGTGTCTCTGTGAATGCCTGCGGTTGGAGAGGGGGGTGAGAGGGGGAAGGAGGGGTTGCAGGGCCAAAGAGAAGGAGAGAGCATGACTCAGGTTTTGGCAGTCAGAACATAGAGACGTTCTAATGTGATACATTTCACCCTGGAGCTAAATAAGTGTCTGAAGAAGTGTATAATGAAAAGTCTTGTCAGTCAGGTGTGTCTGTGCGTGTATACCTCGTGATGAAGGCACTTGTCAATGAGCTGCAGGTAGGAGCTGATGTTCTCTTCTCGGGCCTGGACACCAGGATCTGTGTGCAAACTGGAGAGCGAAAGAGAGGAGAGGGTGAGGCAGGGGGCACTTTGATGACACAGAGATGGTTTGAGCGAAGAGGAAAGCTCAGGGGAAACCTGGCCCACTGATTTCCATCTTCCACATTTGTTCTGATATGGCCACTGTTTCCTCAGGACATAACACTGACTTGGTAATGGAGAGGAAAGGAAGTCAAGAAACCAAAAGGCCCCATACTAGAATGTTCCTTATACCACCCTTAAAAAGGGGCAATTTACTCCAAATGTTTTTCATTAGTCCACTTTTGATGCAGTCCCAAAAGGTGTGAATATCAACATTAAAGTTTTCAAGATATATCGCTTTCAGTCTCCTGATGCCCAAAATGAAGTAAACGCAAAAAGCCTATAATGTTGTCTTTTGCATCATCAGACTTTTCCAGGAAGTAGACACAGGCTTTCTGTCAGGCTAGCTCTGACGCTCTCATGTGCAAAATAATGATATTTTGAGACCACATCGATGGTGGACTGGTGAGCAAGATATGACAATTTTTTATTTATTTAAATACCCCTTTATTTTGACCAATTTTGACAATTTCTTTCAGTGCAGTCTCTCAGCAGCACCTACAGCAAATGTGTTGTGCGTAGGACAACGTTACGTCAACTTCACTTCCCAACCTACGGGACTAGATCCTCTGTACCTTTGCCCATGACGCGGGTGAACTGGCCGGGGATGTCCCCCTCGGCGATGAGTGTGGTCCCAGTCTCCCCCTCCCCTCCTCCCGGGGCGGCGCTGCTCTTCCCCTCTGGGCTCAACAGGGGCCTGTGTGCGGTCGAGGAGGGAGAGCTGGGGGATGACTCATCACTGGCCACTGCCTTGATGGGCGTCAGGATCATCTGGTGGAGCTCGGCGAGAGGGCCACGCAGGTTACCGCCCTCCAACACATCCTGGGAGAGAGTGAAGGGGAAAAAGATTACAAGAAAGTGAGAGAGAGAGAAAGTTAGAGTGACAAGAGAGAATAAAGGAATGAGAAAGGAAAGAGGTCACAAAGATGAGGGAAAAGAGAGGAGTGAAAAGAAAGGAGAAGGTAGGTGTAGCAGGGAGGAAGTCAAATCAGCATGATTCATATGAAGGCGCTTCTTTAACATCGAAGACGCACATCAGCGGCTGGTACGCGTGGAAGCCTGCAAGATGCTAAATGTGTTTATGCTAATTAACGGTCAATTACCGTGAGACCAGCAGTATTTTGCAAGACATTAACCAGCATACCACCACAGCCCTAGATGATACCAAAACAGTTCCGGACCATTACAGTAAGGGAGGCAAATATGCACATTCCTATTCAGAGGAGAAGCATTCTAGAAGTCTATGTCAGAGTCCTCTACACCAGCAGCTGTCAGGTGGGCGACGGGATATGAGCCATGAGATGACGAGGGAAAGTAGTTCCAAAAATACATGCACGTTTCGCTCCTATCCTGTCTGCTTCTCAAAGTGAAAGGAGAGCTTCCAAGGGCCCTCACTTATTCACAACGATATTGCTTATACTGTACCTGTCAAATCCTCTTAGATTGCCACAAGTGTACAGGGTGTAGGGTTTTAGAGGTTGATTTGGGATTGGGCCTCCAGACATAGAAGCTTTGTGACAATCACTCAACCTAAAAGTTGACAACTTGCACCGCTGACCTTCTCTAGGCAACGCAGCATTTTCTGACGCTCCTTCAGCTTCTGAATGCTGATCACTATCTTGTGCCGTGCCCCTTTGGTGACATTCTGCAGAAGAAAAACACAACGACATGTTAAATACACAGTGAAACTAATAATGAATAACTCAAAGTGTTGAAACTGAAAATGTCTATCATTTTACTTAAAGCCTGCGGTTATAATTTTTATTTTTTATTTGACCTTTATTTAACTAGGCAAGTCAGTTAACACATTCTTATTTTCAATTACGGCCTAGGAGCAGTGGGTTAACTGCCTGTTCAGGGGCAGAACGACAGATTTGTACCTTGTCAGATCGGAGATTTGAACTTGCACCTTTCGGTTACTAGTCCAACGCTCTAACCACAGGCTACCCTGCCGCCCCAATGTTTTTTAACTTGTTATAAGCACAAATGAGCCGTTATAATGTCTTATTTGTAACACTTAAAATACTGGTTCATGTCTATCAGCTCTTTGAAGGCAGTGACTTTCAATGCCCTAACATTTGCTGTTGCATTCCTAGTACATTTTCCTTAGGTATTCCCATAGTTTAAGCCATCTATGCTCTGGTTACTACTGACCTGTGATTCTAGCTGCTGTTCGGTCAGTGACATCATCTCGTCATAAGTCATAGTGGAGAAGAGCGCCGCATATTTGTGGAGACGGAGGCTTTTTAGCCAGCCTGGCACATCTGTAGGCACACACACACACACACACACACACACACGTCAGACCAATGTCACATGTCTAGGGCACAGCTGGAGTAAGTCAGGGACCTATGACATCACAGATGGGGTAGTGTCCTCCTTTCTGGTAATCCCTCTCACCATTAAAACTGGCCTAATGGCTCAGGGGTGTCCCAAATGGCACCCTATTCCCTATTAAATACTTTACTTTAGACCGGTGCCCATAGAGCTCTGGTCAAAAGTAGTGCACTATATAATGTGGCATTTTGGAACCCTGCAACTCTAACCTTTCCTGTCAAGGCTGTGACGTAAACATTGATACAAGAGACCACCTCATATTTTGGTCGCTAGCTGAGAGAGTTTTGGTTCTATGACCATTAGTTGACTAGAAGCGTAAAAAGGAAAATTATACCGCTCGCTATGGTTGTTGTGTGGTGAGAGTGCAAATGTCAATTCACTTAGCGGTCTTTCACTTTACTGCTTTAAAAATCATGTTTCATTGCCACTTCATAATTGGTAAGGTTCTAAACAAAGAATAAAATGGCCTTTCTTTCAAAATCTTTGACCCTAAGCCAAGACGTACAAATCTAGAAACCGCCACTGTTAGCAGGATGGACCGTTCAGGACCCATATTCAAAGCATCTTGGCGTAAGAGTGCTGATATACGATCAGTTTGTGTTTTATATCGTAATGAATAAGAGTATACGAACAGGACGACAGACCTGATCCTTAAATCAGCACTCCTACGCTGAGACACAGTCTGGAATATAGGTGATGGATGGAACGCTTTGGGGAACTAATGTTTATATCGTTAACGCTTAGCAATGCTTAGTAATCTCTACTCAAAGAACTCTGGTGGGAGTTGACTGTAAATATACTGGTGTTTTTTTATTAACTCACCCCCCCCCCAACAACCACAAACAGGCGAGTCATCTCACTCTTCCTGTAGATAGCTACGGTGAAGTTAAGTTCAGGGTCATGTTCATTAGGCACCCAATGGAAGAAAATGGACTGAAACAGGGAGGGACCTGGACTACGAAACACAAAATGTTCCATTTCAGTTGCAAAACGTTTTCAAACATTGTGTGCCCTAATGAACATGACCCAGAAGACGACTTGGACGCTCTGTCAGTTATCTTTCGAGAATTTTACTTGTCAGAGGGGGATGTGGTGCCAAGAAACGTTACTGTACTGTATGCAGGCAGACAGGGACTGGTCCGATTTGAATGTCAGTCTGGATAAGGGGCATTTGCTGAACTAATACGCGTCAATGGTAGTGAGGGTCAAGCAGTGTTTCCCCTACCATTGTAAAGCTGGGGCAGGCCCCCCTGCCCAACTCTGTTGGTCCCCAGAGGGCCTGGATGTTGCTTTGGGGGCCTTTGCACCACGCCTGGACAATAATCTAAGGGAAAGACTGGGGTAAAGAAGTGGGGAAACTTGTGAAAATGCTTCAGCCGGCATCAACTATAAAGCCCGACTCCATTTATGGAGTGATATTAATTCCAACCTACATTTGATCTGAATTTATTCATTTTGAATTTGTATTCATAAATTGAATCAACTTGTGCAATGCAAAGTAAAAAAATATTGAATTCAAATTCAGAATACAAATTCTAAAATGATTAAATTCGGATAACATGTCTGTTGGCACTAATATCACCCCATACACCTTTCCTCACACACACTTTTCTCAAAACCAAATAACCAAACAATTCACACAACTATCCCAATGAAAAACCAACATCGGCTTAAAATGAGAGTTAAGGCTATCACTCAACCAAAACCATCATTTTCATTATGTCACGTACATTTGGCTTCAGGGTTACATGGGGTATATGAACCAGATGTCACTGTATGTGTCATGTCCTGAGACTGAGCATGCGACAGGGTCTAAAAGAAAGCCACCCCTGAAAGATGTCATCGGAGACGGACTGGAGCATGTTTGCTTGTGTCCTGTCTGTGCCCCGCCGTTGCTACTGTAGTCAAGACTTATCCGAGCCCTTAACATGAGCGGCAGTGGTGCATAACAACTTAAAATACCATGAGACAGGTGTCTTGTTTCCTGTTGCCACATTCACTCAAATATGTGCACAGACAAGACATCAGAGATAGTTCAAAATATCACTTATTAGACCCATGTACAAAATAATAAAAATAAAATCCACAAAGTACCATTGATGTGACAAATGTTGTGCTTTTCTGTAGGCTACATTCAGAATTATGTGATAACAGATGGGTTGTTCATTTCTATGAAAGGGAAGCTGGGGGAAGGGGTGGCTTGTGAACAACTGGAGAAAAGCAAGTTGCTTGTTTGATCACTACACTATAAATTGAGAATTTATATTCTCCCATAATGTTTTCCACGAACTCCTTTCAAACCATATGTTTGGTGTGTGAGGGACTGTTTCCCAAAAAGGAAGAGCAAGGCGGGAGATGTGGTTTCTCGCAGGGTGAAGCGATATGTTTTGTTTGGCCACTTTTTTTTGTGAAAGATCACTCATGACCCCTGGTAACCTCTGGATCAATAGTTGATTGATTGGTTTGGTTGCCCGCCCCTCCCTCAATTACACCTCTTCAATATTAACCTCCTCAGACCAGGACAAAAGCTCTGTTGGACTGACACTGCGACTGATATTTATAAGTTTTTACATTTTAAATCAATGACCAGATCACTACACTACAAATCTAACTGCCAAAAGCAGGGGGGGGCAGCAATGGCCACCTCAAAACAAACAATCGATGAGGGACATGCTGAAGTGAACACCCTCCACTCCCCTAGTCCCCAGCCCCCATGGCTGCCTCCTCAATGCTACTCTGTCCACTGTGCCTAAGCTACGCATGAAAGCAGTGGAGTACCGAACTCACCCCTCATGCAGCTGCCCTCCTCGTGGAATGTGCTGCTGCGGTGCAAGCCTCCTCCATCCTCCAAGTGCTCACTGCCGCCACTGCCCGACGACGCTACGCTGCTCTGAGGGGAGAGGGGAGCGTGGTGAGGGTCGGTGGGGGCCAGCCCCAGCCCTCCTCCTCCTCCCCGGGGACCGCGCAGGTCCTCCTGGGAGATCCAACCATGATCCAGGCCCAGGGCTTGGCCGCCCGACGAGGCGGAGGAACTGGCCAAGGAGCAGCCGCTCATCGGGGGGGTGAGGGACACCGAGCGCTTCAGGGGACTGTGCTGCCCGCCGCCACCGCCGGACAGGACTGCAAGATACACACAAGAGACAGGGGAGGCCCAGACTGTTAGAAAGGGGCTCAGCGGTCTGTTTACCATGATACTACTACGACAACACACTGTGTTAGCTAGAGAACTAGTAGGGACATATGGACAGATGGACATGGTGAGGCCCAGACCAGACATGAGCCTTAGCCCCCTGCTCAACTTTGATACTGTAATCAATGTAGTGACAATACCCATTCACAATACACGGTTCTCCAGCCAGAAGTCTCTGTCTGCACCAGAGGGAAGTAGGCTAGTGGTGATGGAGCTCTAGTTAGAAGTGAAAGCAGCTTTTCAGTCAGAGCGTCTGGATTATGGAACACACAGCCAATCAGTGTGAGAGAGTACAGTACCGTTGCTAGCTTTCAGGAACGCCTGAAAAAGTGGCTAAAGGCAAACCAGTCATGTGAACATGAAGACACTTCGACTCAAGATTTCAGATACTGTAGGACCAAGAGACATTTAAACACTGATGTAATATTATAATTACATAGTCTATTGTTGTGTGTGTGTGTGTGTGTGTGTGTGTGTGTGTGTGTGTGTGTGTGTGTGTGTGTGTGTGTGTGTGTGTGTGTGTGTGTGTGTGTGTGTGTGTGTGTGTGTGTGTGTGATATACAGTTGAAGTCAGAAGTTTACATACATTTAAACTCAGTTTTTCACAATTCCTGACATTTAATCCTAGTAAAAATTCCCTGTCTTAGGTCAGTTAGGATCACCACTTTATTTTAAGAATGTGAAATGTCAGAATAATAGGAGAGAGAATGATCTATTTCAGCTTTTATTTATTTCATCACATTCCCAGTGGGTCAGAAGTTTACATACATTAGGTCAAACATTACGGTAGCGCGTCCACAAGCTTCCCACAATAAGTTGGGTGAATTTTGGCCCATTCCTCCTGACAGAGCTGGTGTAAATGAGTCAGGTTTGTAGGCTTCCTTGTTCGCACACGCTTTTTCAGTTCTGCCCACAAACTTTCTATAGGATTGAGGTCAGGACTTTGTGATGGCCACTCCAATACCTTGACTTTGTTGTCCTTAAGCCATTTTGCCACAACTTTGGAAGTATGTTTGCGGTCATTGTCCATTTGGAAGACCCATTTGCAACTAAGCTTTAACTTCCTGACTGATGTCTTGAGTTGTTGCTTCAATATATCTACCTACTTTTCCTTCCTCATGATGCCATCTATTTTGGGAAGTGCACCAGTCCCTCCTGCAGCAAAGCACCCCACAACATGATGCTGACACCCCCGTGCTTCACGTTTGGGATGGTGTTCTTCGGCTTGGAAGCCTCCACCTTTTTCCTCCAAACAAAACAATGGTCATTATGTCCAAACAGTTCTATTTTTGTTTCATCAGACCAGAGGACATTTCTCCAAAAACTATGATCTTTGTGCCCATGTGCAGTTGCAAACTGTAGTCTGGCTTTTTTATAAGCAGTTTTGGAGCAGTGCTTCTTCCTTGCTGAGCGGCCTTTCAGGTTATGTCGATATAGGACTCGTTTTACTGTGGATATAGATACATTTGTACCTGTTTCCTCCAGCATCTTCACAAAACAGATGTCCTACCCAACTTGCCAAAACTATAGTTTGTTAACAATACATTTGTGGATTGGTTGAAAAACTAGTTATAATGACTTCAACCTCAGTGTATGTAAACTTCCGACTTGAGAGAGAGAGAACAACATTTACGTGAAAACCCCTTTCAAATTAGTGGATTCGTTGCTGACAGGTGTATATATAAAAAATCGAGCACACAGCCTGCAAGTGACTTTCAATGTGGCACAATCATAGGTTGCCAACATCAAATGTCTGCCCTGCTAGAGCTGCCCCGGTCAACTGTAAGTGCTGTTATTGTGAGGTGGAAATGTCTAGGAGCAACAACGGTTCAGCAGCAAGGAGGCCACACAAGCTCACAGAAAGGGACTGCCGAGTGCTGAAGCGTTTAGCGCGTAAAACTATGTTCTCGGGTGCAACACTCATTACCGAGTTCCAAACTGCCTCTAGAAGCAACTTCAACACAAGAACTGTTCGTTGGGAGCTTCATGAAATGGATGTCCATGACCGAGAAGCCACACAAAAGCCTAAGATCACCATGCGCAACGCCAAGCGTCAGCTAGAATGGTGTAAAGCTCGCCGTCATTGGACTCTGGAGCAGTTGAAACGCGTTCTCTGGATTATTGAATCACGCTTCACATCTGGCAGTGAGACGGACAAATCTGGGTTTGGTGGATGCCATTAGAACGCTACCTGCCCGAATGCATAGTGCCAACTGTAAAGTTTGGTGGAGGAGGAATAATAGTCTGGGGCTGTTTTTCATGGTTTGAGCTAGGCCCCTTAGTTCCAGTGAAGGGAAATCTTAATCCTATAAGGCGGCAGGGTAGCCTAGTGGTTAGAGCGTTGGACTAGTAACCGGAAGGTTGCAAGTTCAAATCCCCGAGCTGACAAGGTACAAATCTGCCGTTCTGCCCCTGAACAGGCAGTTAACCCACTGCTCCTAGGCCGTCATTGAAAATAAGAATTTGTTCTTAACTGACTTGCCTAGATAAATAAAGGTAAAATAAAATAAAAAATAAAATTAACTGACATTGTGGACGATTCTGTGCTTCCAACTTTGTTGCAACAGTTTGGGGAAGGCCCTTTCCTGTTTCAACATGACAATGCCCCTGCACACAAAGCGAGGTCCATACAGAAATGGTTTGTCAAGATCGGTGTGGAAGAATTTGACTGGCCTGCACAGAGCCCTGACCTCAACCCCATCGAAAACCTTTGGGATGAATTGGAACGCCGACTGCGAGCCAGGCCTAATCGCCCAACATCAGTGCTTGACCTCACTAATGCTTGTTTTATACATAGATATTTTAATAGTGTGTTACATTGTAGCATTGTATTGATGTACTGATGTTAATGGTTCTCCTCCCAGGGACTACAGATTAACTTTTGCTATAGCTAAATCTGGTGCAATGGCATGTTGTACATGGTCCCTGACAAATAAACAAAAAAATAAGCATGCTGCATACTCAAAGTTGTGTGGTTAGGGGGCTAGCTACTGCGGGTGGGGTGGTGGTGGCGTAGGGTGTTGTATTACAAGAATCAGAATCCCGCTTTGAGTCGACACAGCCTGCCTTGTGTTCAAACGGTTGTCTACATTCTAACAACATTTCTGTAGTTAAGACGGAGACCTAGAGAATCACTTCCGTTCCTAGGCCGTCATTGTAAATAAGAATTTGTTCTTAACTGCCTTGCCTAGTTAAAAAAAAATAGAAGCCAGGTCACACAAAACCTGTCCCATTTGTGAGTGAGTGAGATATATATATGTCCCAGAAGAAGCTAGAGCGGGCACACTGGCTGAGAAGGCAAATGAGATGATGTTCAGGAGAGCACTTTGTGCCGCCCGCCAGTCTCTTTCTCTCCCTATATGCGGCACCACTAACTGTGTTGGCCTGGCTATGTATAGGACTTCACGGGTTGATTTAAAATAGTTTCCCAGCTAACATTACATGCTCCAGTCCCTAAATATTAGCCATTTTCCTTACATATAGACTCTCCACAAAGGCTACCTTACATGGGTAAGGGATGGGGCTAGGGAGGTACAGTGCGGTAAAAGATGGGGAGGAATGATTTTATGTGAAAATTATTATACCAAAAGGTGAGGACAACAATTCACCTGACAAGACTGAATCAAAACATTACTCTGGTGATTTTACGTGTATTTTACATTTACTGTACTTTTCGTCGGCATTTGTTAATAACTATATCTGAAAATACTCTGGATATTCCTGGAAAATGTGACTCATTTCAGGAAACTAGTCATGTGTCGCACGTCACTACTTCACATGAGAGGTATTTGAACACGTATTTGAAAGCGTTTTTTGTTTGGCAGAAATGCCTTTTGGAACATGTGAAATTTCACGTGCCTTAATAACAAACTTGTTATGCCATTTGTAAATACGGATACAATTATTAACTTACAAGCCTAGTTGGTTTAGCCACAGAAAAAGTCAGAAACCTTCACGCTATCCATAATTGGCTGAGATAGTAGATGGGCTGGACATCCCGAGAGATGAGTTGGATTGCAAGACACAAACAATGGATTGGCCTGCCATGTTGCATGCTTCTGTCTATAACATGAGCTTCTCAGCGTGAGTAGACAATCCATTCAACTGCAGCTTTTTTGAAAGATATCACGAAGAACTGCAATGAAGAAGTTGATCGAGTTTTGAAATCAGCGGAATGACTGGTGGAAGCAGAGTATGATAGCGAAGGAAATTCTGGCGTTTAATTGCAAATATGGGGTGGGAGTCGAAAAGAGAAAATACAGAAGGCTGTTGTATAAAATGGATTACATCTTCAAACTAAGGGCAACCATGGCATCCGTGACAGAGAGGGAGAAGCGTTCATCCATGTATACGGGTAAGAGTCTAGCTAGCTACATTTCAGATCTTACATGTTTCTAAATTCGTCAGAAAATAATTTATTGCAAGTTATAGCGTACAGTTAGCTAGCCAGGTAACGTTAGCCGGCTGACACACTTGCTAACGTTATATGTATAATCTGTGTAGTAATATTATTTGTATCTCAGAAAGCAATTTGCATTGGTAGTTATAGCGCTAATGTTAGGTAGCTAGCTAACATTGAACCTAGTTGGTTAACTTTAGTTATCCGCAGATTAATGCATGGTAGTAACATTGAGTTGGGATTATGGTTAATTTTTTAGCTAGCTAGCTAGCTAGCTACATGTCTAAACAAGGCGGCACTATGCAAGTAACCATTTCACTGAACTATTTACACCTTCTGTAACCTGGGCATGTGACAAATAAACGTTGACTATATTTGATATAGTGTGTGTTTACCAGAGACAGTAATGCAAAGAACAACATGACCAGCACCAAAGTCAAATTAGGATATAACGTTAGGCCAACGAGTGTCCAAGTTCTAAAATCATGCGGTAGAATGCCCTGCTTTTATTTCGTCACACTCACAAGTTAACATTAACTTAACATTAGCTAGCTAGCTAACAATCTGGAAACTAACAAAAACATTGTTTAGAGAGTTGCTTTTAGTTGCCTGGTTTTCTAGATTGACATATCCTAAATACAATTTTAACCGAATGGGCTTGTTACCAGATGTGATATTTTGGAACACCATGCTGCAGATGTCATGCAGCATGTTGTTTTTGTGCTTATACTTTTTCAACACGGATGACAATATAATGTTTGAAGACAACTGTCTTCAAACATGTCAATAGAAGTAGTATAAATCAGCCTTTAGTCTGAAACTTTTGGTCGTTCAGTACATGGTCTCACTTGTAAATCCTTTTTCTTTTCTTTTATTTAAACTTTATTTAACCAGGTAGGCTAGTTGAGAACAAGTTCTCATTTGCAACTGCGACCTAGCCAAGATAAAGCATAGCAATTCGACACTTACAACAACAGAGTTACACATGGAATAAACAAAACATAGTCAATAATACAGTAGAAAAAGAAAAAAAAGTATTTTTACAGTAAAGGTAAGATAAGGGAGTTATAAGGCAATAAATAGGCCATGGTGGCAAAGTAATTACAATTAAACACTGGATTGGTAGATGTGAGGAAGTAGAATATGCAAGTAGAGATACTGGGGTAAAAAAAGGAGCAAGATAAATAAATAAATCAATATGGGGATGGGGTAGTTGGATGGGCTATATTACAGATGGGCTGTGTACCGGTGCAGTGATCTGTGAGCTGCTCTGACAGCTAATGCTTAAAGCTAGTGAAGGAGATATGAGTCTCCAGATTCAGTGATCTTTGCAGTTCGTTCCAGTCATTGGCAGCAGAGAACTGGAAGGACAGGCGGAATTGGCTTTGGGGGTGACAAGTGAGATATACCTGCTGGAGCGCGTGCTACAGGTGGGTGCTGCTATGGTGACCAGTGAGCTGAGATAAGACGGGGCTTTACCTAGCAGAGACTTGTAGATGACCTGGAGCCAGTGGGTTTGGCAACAAGTATGAAGCGAGGGCCAGCCAACGAGAGCGTACAGGTCGCAGCAGTGGGTAGTATATGGACCTTTAGTGACAAAACGGATGGCACTGTGATAGACTGCATCTAATTTGTTGAGTAGAGTGTTGGAGGCTATTTTATAAATGACATCGCCGAAGTCGAGGATCGGTAGGATGGTCAGTTTTACGAGGGTATGTTTGGCAGCATGAGTGAAGGATGCGAAATAGGAATCCGATTCTAGATTTCATTTTGGATTGAGATGCTTTTAGTGTGAGTCTGGAAGGAGAGTTTACAGTCTAACCAGACACCTAAGTATTTGTAGTTATCCACATATTCTAAGTCGGAGCCGTCCAGAGTAGTGATGCTGGACGGGCGGGCAGGTGCGGGCAGTGATCGGTTGAAGGGCATGCATTTAGTTTTACTTGCATTTAAGACCAGTTGGAGGCAACGGAAGGAGAGTTGTACGGCATTGAAGCTCGTCTGGGGGTTAGTTGACACAGTGTCCAAAGAAGGGCCAGAGGTATACAGAATGGTGTCGTTTGCGTAGAGGTGGATCAGAGAATCACCAGCAGCAAGAGCGACATCATTGATGTATACAGAGAAGAGAGTCGGCCCGAGAATTGAATCCTGTGGCACCCCTATAGAGACTGCAAGATGTCCGGACAACAAGCTCTCCGATTTGACACACTGAACTCTATCAGAGAAGTAGTTGGTGAACCAGGCGAGGCAATCATTTGAGAAACCAAGGCTGTTGAGTCTGCCGATAAGAATGTGGTGAATGACAGAGTCGAAAGCCATGGCCAGATCGATGAATACGGCTGCACAGTAATGTCTCTTATCGATGGCGGTTATGATATCATTTAGGCATAATGTACAGACAAAGGTATGGTAGAATGTGAATACAGTGGGGGTAAACCTGTGCATAGAGTGACGATGAAAGAGATATTGTCTCTAGAAATATCATTTTAAACCAGGTGATGTCATCGCATGTGTGGTAGGTGGAACTAAAGTGTTAATTAAGGCGTATTGAGCAGGGCTACAGGCTCTACAGTGAAATAAGGCAATATTCACTAACCAAAACAGCAATGGACAAGGCATATTGACGTTAGCGGGAGTCCAGTGAGTGTCTTCAGGCAGCTAGCAAGTTAGCAGAGGGACCTTGGAGGGATGTTGCGACGAACGAAAGTCTGTTGTGCCCCCCCCCCGTGCCATTACGTTGGCAGACAGATCAGCAGGGCTCCCGTGTGGAAAAACCAGGCCAATTGGCAAAATAGGTATGGTGGCCAAAGCATTTGTCCGATGTGCTCTGGACAGCTTGCATGCTAACGGATGGGCATTCAGGGGACGATGCGACGGCGGAGCCAGATGAGAAAACCCCCTCATGCAAATCACGTCAGTGGTCCAGTCGTGATGGGTCGCCGGGGGTCTGGGTCAGTTGGCAAAACAGGTATTGTAGCCCAGGGAGTGGCTGATGGGCTTCTTTGGCTAGCTGGGAGATGGGCCTGGCAGGGCTAGCTCCAGGCTAATTGGTTCTTGCTTCGGGACAGGGACGTTAGCCAGGAGTGGACACTCGGATAGCAGCTAGCTACCTGCGATGATTCATGTGAAGAAGCTAGCAGTGGCTGACTACTAGCTAGTTAGCCGACTTGCTTCTGTTGGGGTTCCGGTTCAGAAGACGGATCAGCAGGGCTCCGTGTGGTAAACCAGGCCAATTGGCAAACTAGGTATAGTGGCCAAAGAATTTGTCCGATGGGCCTCTTAAGCCAACAGTTCGACGTGCTACAGACAGCTAGCGGGCCGCTGCTAGCTAGTAGCCAATTAGCTGGCTCTCTTTTGATGGGAGTTCTGGTTCTCAAGTATTAAAATAGCAGATCCGTACCACATTGGGTGAGGCGGGTTGCAGGAGAGTATATTTAGTCCGTAGATGGAAAGTGATGTTAAAATATATATGAAAAAACCTCAAGGAAAAACAATGTTTACAAGGGACAGGAAGGGACAAGACAAAAACACATCTGACTGCTACACCATCTTGGAACATGACAGAGATGGGTGGGGCTTTAGAGGGTGTGAACGATGCTGAATGGGTGTAGACAAAAAAGAGAGCTTTCCAGCACCTGTATCAAAACATTAATGGGCGATTTTCTCAAGTTACAAGTTGATTAACTTTCAAAGCAGAATTACTTTCCCTTTGTTCCTCAACTGTAGTGTATGATATACCATTTTCTAGCTCTGAGACTTTTATCCAATGTATAAAACAACATTTCAAATGTTGCTATATAGGACCGAATCCAGGTGGTTGGTCACAAATGTGGGGCAGGCACAACATCATAAAAAATAATGACAAGGGTTTGAGTGAGAAGACTAACTGGTGTCTCCAAGTGGCCACATACACCTCTCCAAAGTGGGCACAGTTCCTAAGAAATGTCAAAGCACTTTAATAACTCAAAGAAGAGTCTTCAACTAGAAAGGTGCTTTCTTGAGCTGTCCTAGCTGTGCCGTTGAGAAACTAGAGCGAACACACAGTTTTTTGGTTTGAAACACAAACCTGTATACCGGCCATAACATTTTACAGTTGTTGTTTACACAATCCAAAAACGGTCCACTGTAAATCTCAATCTGGGTCAGATGGGCATCATTTGAAAGCCTGTTATATTGCCAATATGACTAGCTAAATTATAAACTATGCAATTCAGGGAAATGGATCATAATTTTGGTGACCATAAAAAGGAGTCATGAGTGCATTCAGGTGCATGTGCCACAATGAAGAGCAACCAGCTGTTCCGGACCACTGTGTGATCACTTTTAAACAGGTTAACATTCACAAGGCCACAGTGCCCGAGGGACTTACAGAACCCATAATCAGAGCATGCGCTACCCAGCTGGCAAGTGTCTTCATTGACATTTTCAAACTCTCCCTGATCCAATCTGTAATACCTACTGGCACTCCTGACTGGCAATGCACAAACAATGCTTAAACATATATAAACAATATAGTTATAGAGATAAACTCAAAATACGAACATGTGAGAAAAACTGTACTTTATTAATGTTTCAATGGAACCAACCACAATAATTTATTGATTTAATTAAAAATCAATGTCCTCCAAATCAAGGGTTTACAATTAATGGTGCCCTTGAAGATTCTTGTAAATAACATCTACCAAAATTAAACCACAAATTAAATTCCACTTATTGAAGTGTATCTAAAGTCTCAAGGAACCATATTGAGCCATTACATCACTTCCTGTTTCACTAGGGTATAAAAATGAGGTAACACACACATGCAATATCCTTTTGTCATCCAACACCACGAAGAAAACAAACAAACTGGCAGTTCAAAAGAGACAGATGTTCATAGACCTTCATAAATCTGGCAATGGCTTCAAGAAGATCCACAAACAATTGAATATACCACTGAGCACTGTCAGGGAAATGATTAGAAAATTCAAAAGATATGGGAACAGTTGAAAACCTCACGGGTAGAGGACGCAAATGCATTTTCCCCCCAAGGATAGGGAGGAGGATGGTGAGAGAAGCAACAAAATCCCCAATTAATACTGAAAGAATTGCAGGCCTTGGTGGCATCTTGGGGTCACCAGGTTTCAAAAAGCACCATCAGAAGCCACCTCCACATCCACAGGCTCTTTGGAAGGGTTGCCAGAAGAAAGCCCTTTTTTGACCCCAAGACACAGACGCAAGCGCTTGGAGTTTGCCAAACGTAATTTAAATTATGACTGGAAAAAGGTGCTCTGGTCAGATGAGAATTTTGGTCAGATACAGCATCGGCATGTTTGGCGTCGAAACAGAGATGCATACAAGGAGAGGCACCTCATACCGACGGTGTAATATGGAGGGGGGGGGGGGTCAGTGATGTTTTGGGGCTGTTTTAATTCCAGAGGTCCAGTGGCACGCACTGGTTAAGATTGATGGCATAATGAATTCTACCAAGTATCAGGCAATTTTGGCTGACAATCTGGTTGCCTCTGCCAGAAGGCTTGGGACTTGGCCGTAGGTGGACTTTCCAACAAGACAATGACCCGAAACATACCTCAAGATCCACACAGAAATGGTTCTGTGACAACAAAATCAATGTTCTGCCATGGCCATCTCAGTCGCTGGACCTCAATCCAATCGAAAACCTGTTGGCTGAGTGGAAGAGGGCAGTTGATAAGCGCAAACCCAAGAAAGTGAAGGATCTGCATAGAGGAATGGTCCAAAATCCCTCCAAATGTGTTCCTTAACCTTGTCAAACATTACAGGAAAAGACTCCATGCTGTTATTCTTGCCAGAGGTGGTTGCACTAAGTACTAAATGAGTAGTGCCAATAATTATGAAACCTTGATTTTGGTTAAATGTATTTTGTATTAAATAATTGAATGATTTTGGTTGGTTCCATTGAAACATTAATAAAGTACAGTATTTCTCACATGTTGGTATTTTGAGTTCCTCTCTATAATTATGTTTATATATTTTTTATTATTGTTTGTGCATTGCCAGTCAGGGGTGCCAGTAATTTTTGGAGCCCACTGTACATGTTTCAAGCACACCACCATAGTCCCTGTGCCCAAGAACACCAAGATACTAAATGTCTAAATGACTAAATTGCCCTATTGAACTTACATCTGTAGCCATGAAATGCTTTGAAAGGTTGGTAATGGCTAGGGCTGTAGCGGTCACAACATTTTGTCAGTCGGTGATTGCAAATTACTGTCGGTCTCAAGGTAAATGACCGTTCATTTTTTATCTTTTTTTACCCCCTTTTCTCCCCAATTTCATGGTATCCAATTTTTAGTCGTTACCGTCTTGTCTCATCGCTACAACTCCCGTACGGGCTCAGGAGAGACAAAGGTCGAGAGCCATGCGCCCTCCGAAACACAACCCAACCAAGCCGCACTGCTTCTTAACAGCGCGCATCCAACCCGGAAGCCAGCCGCACCAATGTGTCTGAGGAAACACCTTACACCTAGCGACCTGGTCAGCGTGCACTGCGCCTGGCCCGCCACAAGAGTCGCTAGTGCACGATGAGACAAGGATATCCCTACCAGCCAAACCCTCCCTAACCCGGACGACGCTAGGCCAATTGTGCGTTGCCCCATGGACCTCCCGGTCGCGGCCGGCTGCGACAGAGCCATAGACCACTGCGCCACACATTTTGCATCTCCTGGCTTCCACACAAGCCACTGATGCTGACCTTTGGAACAACTAAAATTTAAAAAGTATAATAAATCCATGTAATATAGCCTACACCTTTACAATAAATCCATTCTTTATTTTAGACAGGTCTAAATAAAAATCAACCATGTTTGAAAATATCCGGACTTCTGGGACTGCTCAAAGACGGGACTGGTAACCCTCAGATTGTGCCTCTAACCTGCTCACATTAAACAAGCGTCGATGAAGACCTCACACCCTGAGTAGTCAACGACATGGGTATTTTGTCTCCGATTCAAAAAGTTGTCTGGGACAGGTAAATAAGGGCCAAAATAATGTTGTGTACATCTGGCTTAATCTTAAAGAGCGTGTGAATTTTTTCAGCTTTTTGTTAAAAATCGCGCAAAATTTCATCGTCCTGCTACACATGCCGGGAATATAGTATATGCATATGATTAGTATGTGTGGATAGAAAACACTCTGAAGTTTATAAAACTGGTTAAATCATGTCTGTGACAATAACAGAACGTGTGTAGCAGGCAAAACCCCAAGGAAAACTGTTCACAAAAAAACAAAAAATATCCCTCCGCCAGTTCTCTGTATTGTCTATGGCAAGGGAAAATAGATAGCACCCAGTTTACAGTTCCTACAGCTTCCACACGATGTCGCCAGTGTTGGGAATTGGGTTGAAGTTAATCCTTGGTGAAATAAGGAATAGGCACTTCCTGTCATCGGATACACCGGGGGAAGTTATGAAAGAGAGAATATCGACCTTGATTTCAAGACTTGCTGCTATTGAATACAGATCGCCCCGTGATCAACTTGATCGATTATTAACGTTTACTAATACCTAAAGTTGGATTACAAAAGTAGTTTGAAGTGTTTTGTCAAAGTTTATAGGCAACTTTTTAAATTTAAATAAATGACGTTGCGTTTTGGAAAGCTGTTTTTTCCTGGATCAGACGGGCTTCATAAATGGACATTTTGGGTATACATGGACGGATTTAATCGAAAAAATACCCAATTGTGATGTTTATGGGACATATTGGAGTGCCAACAAAGAAGCCCGTCAAAGGTAATGAATGTTTTATATTTTACTTCTGCGTTTTGTGTAGCGCCGGCTACGCCAATTCTTTTGTTTACATCCCCTTCAGGTATTTCGGGGGGGTTGCATGCTATCAGATAATAGCTTCTCATGATTTCGCCGAAAAGCATTTTAAAAAACTGACATGTTGGCTAGATTCACACCGAGTGTAGCTTTAATAGAGTACCCTGAATGTGTGTTTTAATGAAAGTTTGAGTTTTATCAAGTACTATTAGTTGTCACTCTGAAATTTCCCCTGATGTTGATCCCTGTACAGGGACAGCAGCCATAACAAGTTCGTACAGTCGTGGCCAAAAGTTGAGAATGACACAAATATTAATTTTCAAAGTCTGCTGTCTCAGTTTGTATGATGGCAATTTGCATATACTTCAGAATGTTATGAAAAGTGATCCGATGAATTGCAAAGTCCCTCTTTGCCATGCAAAGGAACTGAATCCCCCAAAAACATTTCCCCTACATTTCAGCATTTCCACTGCTGAAGGACCAGATGACATGTCAGTGATTCTCTCGTTAACACAGGTGTGAGTGTTGACGAGGACAAGGCTGGAGATCACTCTGTCATGCTGATTGAGTTCGAATAACAGACTGGAAGCTTCAAAAGGAGGGTGGTGATTGGAAACATTGTTCTTCCTCTGTCAACCATGGTTACCTGCAAGGAAACACGTGCCGTCATCATTGCTTTGCACAAAAAGGGCTTCACAGGCAAGGATATTGCTGCCAGTAAGATTGCACCTAAATCAACCATTTATCAGATTATCAAGAACTTCAAGGAGAGCGGTACAATTCTTGTGAAGAAGGCTTCAGGGTGCCCAAGAAAGTCCAGCAAGCACCAGGACCGTCTCCTAAAGTTGATTCAGCTGTGGGATCGGGGCACCACCAGTACAGAGCTTGCTCAGGAATGGCAGCAGGCAGGCGTGAGTGCATCTGCACGCATAGTGAGGCAAAGACTTTTGGAGGATGACCTGGTGTCATGAAGGGCAGCAAAGAAGCCACTTCTCTCCAGGACAAACATCAGGGACAGACTGATATTCTGCAAAAGGTACAGGGATTGGACTGCTGAGGACTAGGGTACAGTCATTTTCGCTGATGAATCCCCTTTCCGATTGTTTTGGGCATCTGGAAAAAAGCTTGTCCGGAGAAGACAAGGTGAGCGCTACCATCAGTCCTGTGTCATGCCAACAGTAAAGCATCCTGAGACCATTCATGTGTGGGGTTGCTTTTCAGCCAAGGGAGTGGGTTCACTCACAATTTTGCCTAAGAACACAGCCATGAATAAAGAATGGTACCAACACATCCTCCGAGAGCAACTTCTCCCAACCATCCAGGAACAGTTTGGTGACGAACAATGCCTTTTCCAGCATGATGGAGCACCTTGCCATAAGGAAAAAGTGATAATTAAGTGGCTCGGGGAACAAAACGTTGATATTTTGGGTCCATGGCCAGGAAACTCCCCAGACCTTAATCCCATTGAGAACTTGTGGTCAATCCTCAACAGGCAGGTGGACAAACAAAAACCCACAAATTCTGACAAACTCCAAGCATTGGTTATGTAAGAATGGGCTGCCATCAGTCCGGATGTGGCCCAGAAGTTAATTGACAGCATACCAGGGCGGATTTCAGAGGTCTTGAAAAAGAAGGGTCAACACTGCAAATATTGACTCTTTGCATCAACTTCATGTAATTGTCAATAAAAGCCTTTGACACTTATGAAATGCTTGTAATTATACTTCAGTATTCCATAGTAACATCTGACAAAAATATCTAAAGGCACTGAGGCAGCAGACTTTGTGAAAATTAATATTTGTGTCATTCAAAACTTTTGGCCACGACTGTACATACTAACATGCGTATGAACGTATTGAGACCGATCCATAGTCCCTCCCACTGGGGTCCAGTCTCCAAATTAGGGAATTAGGGAATATTTCTAGTCAAACTTTCAAGCTTAAAAGTCCCTATCTAACTAGGCAAGTCAGTTAACAAATTCTTATTTACAATGACAGCCTACCCCGGCCAAACACTCCCCTAACCTGGACAACGCTGGGCCAATTGTGCGCTGCCCCATGGGATACAGCCCAGGATCGAACCAGGGTCTGTAGTGACGCCTCTAGCACTGAGCTGCAGTGCCTTAGACCACTGCCCCACTCGGGAGCCACAAAAATACTTATCAGATCTAGAGATGGGGATTCCTAAACACTTCTTGGGTAGTCTAGGACAGTCCAATGACTTCACTGGTTGAAATGGTTGAATATAAAATCAAACTAGAGAAAATTACTTAATGTGGGCATAAGCTAAAATTCTTTCTAACCTAACCACTTTCCCTGACAGTAAATTTACTTGCGTTGGGGTGAAGTTTATTAGGGCCACATTCAGTAAGCAAACATTGTGGATTGTTGCAAATAGAAATGTCATGAATAGAGCGGACATGATTCTACATATCAGGCATGTTTGTTGTACGTGAGATATCTCTATCTGAACGTTCTACAAAGTTGTGCCCAACCCAAATTGTTTTCAGCAATTTAAACATCCTGGCTGATTGGCTGGCTAATCCCACAGGGACCGACCATTGGCTAAAAGAAGGGCAACTCTAGGTTAGAGTTGTGAAATCGTTCCTTTGTGCGATGGACATACTGCTGAAACTCCCAAGCATAGTCAAAAATAAAAGAGGATCTTGTGCTTGGCCCAGAGCTTTAAATGTGTCCTTATTTATATCCTCAGCTGTCTCCTTCATTGGAGAAAAAAAAATACCAATGCATTCTTCGGCTGGAAATATCCTGCTCTAACCACAGACATGTTCAATCTGACTGGCTTTGGGGTGCTGGAGCACAGTAGGGCCTACACACCCACCTACCGCTTTAGACTTCCACACAGCAGGCAGACATTTTTCTTTCCTTTGTCAGAGGTGGCTACTGGCTGGCTGGGTTTGTTTGTTTGGAGTGTTCTCGTACTAAAAATCAAATTTGATTTTGTCATGTGCTTAGTTAACAATAGGTGTAGACTAACGCAGAGAGAAAAAGTTGTAGAAAAATAATAACATGAGAAGCTAGGGAAGAATAACTTGGATGATGACAGATAATGGCACCTTCAGACCTATAGTATTGGGTTAGGGTCAGGCTTGGGTTTAAGTCCTATTAGAAATCGTTGCAGATAGAAATATCACAAATAGAGCTGACACGATTCCTTATTCTCCATATCAGAGAGGCATGATATTTCTATCTGAACATTCATTCAAATACTTCAGAAGTCACAAAACTGCAAATCCCGGCCACCTGGCACTCCAGACAGGATAAAGAAAAAACAAAGAGTAGTAGAAATATTTCAAATAGTATTTTAGCCCAGGTCTGGTCAAACGGGAAGACCCTTTATTTGAAACGGTTGCTAATACACTAAAGAGGTGTAACATGTCATTGTAAATCCCACTAAACTATAATTTCAAACAGTCCGGAGGTGAGTTAAATCCCTTTAATAAAGACCACCCTCTTGTCAGTAGCATTCAGGAACCCCGATTAAGCACATGCAACTGCTGAGCATGCTGCTAAGAGTGTGAGTCTTCAAATACAAAAACAACCATAAGTGGTGGAGAAGGCCACGGCTCGACACGGCTTCCTTTCCTCGTCTCCTTTCATTCACCACAACTGACGGTGAAAAGCCTGGGTAGCTTTTCAAACTTAACGACTTGCTCTTTGCAAGATAAGCCAGATTACTACTGTAATACAAACAGGGTGTAAACAGGGCTTTATGAATTCAATTTGATTGATTGGACTGCTTTCAGATCAGTGCTGATCCAGAAAGAAAGTAAACCAGGAGAAGACACGAGGAAAGGAAGCTATGTCAGACTTTTGGGACGTAACCTACAAAAAGCAGGAAATCGAAAAAGAAAGAGCCACTCACTGCTCCCACCCGTGCCAACCGTGTTGATACTCCCAGGCACCGAGGAGGACGGGTAGAGTGCCAGGTGCCCGCCATTCTCACACCCTCCATGCCCCTGCTGCAGTTGGTGCCAACCACTGCCCAATCCCGAGTCCCTGGACCCCTGCCAGCCGTTGAGCCTATCATCCGAGCCGTAGCGCTGGTGGTGGTACAGCTGACCCAGGTGGCTCCCTGAGGAACTCCAACTGGACCCCGACAAGGAGTGTGTCGAGGGGGGCGTTTGATGGAGTGAGGCCTGAGCGGGGGGTGGCCGTTCCAAAGAGTCACCCCGGGCAGCGGCGCGCTCCTCCAGATGGTTGAGCCAGAGGGCGAGGGCGGCGCGGTCGTCCAGCGAGGTGGCCGGGTGGATGAGGGCGTAGGAGAGGAGCTGCCGTGACTCTTCGAGGTGGCGGCCATGGTCGATGGTGTGCGCCAGGATGCGGGGGAGGAGGCGCATGTACTCGCCCTTGGCTTCGACGTTGCCCGGCTTGAGCAGGGGCAGGTGGGTGAGGACCAGGGAGATGACGCGCTCCTTGGGCTCGCCCTGCCACTGGCTGATCACCACTGGGGGAGCAAGAGAGGAGGGGAGTGGAGAGAAAAAAAAGAGAGAGGAAGGGTTAGTACAAAAAATCTACAGTACTTTGAATTTTGCAGATAGCAATGTGTGTGAGACTATCCCTTATCCAGCAAGTCAGAACATCAATTCTGTTCCACACAATATCTTTCGGTAGAAATTGCCTTCGCACTGGGCTGAGTGAAGCCCGGGATAGACCCATGGTGTTTGTATTAGCTTGTTCTCTCCAAGGAAAGAGGCAGGGTGGATTTGGCCTTCGGTTCGACAGAACTCCAGGCAAAGCCACTCTCTCTTCACATTCCAACAGATTCTCAACTTATCCCCAACATATTATGGGAGCTGGAAGAAAACTAAGTATTCAGGTATTCCCAAACAATTATGTTGTGGGAGCTCTTGCTTGTAGGAAATCCAGATGCCTTCCCCAACCTTAAACAGGACTTGACAGGAACATAAAATAATCAATAACCTGTTTACAACCACACATGATGGTGGGCAGACTGAGAAAGCAAGGGGTGGATGGAAGAACGAGAGGCGATAAAGGACAAGATCGATTACGAGGTGTAGCTTTTTATTTTCCTCTTTTGTTCAAAACGCCACGTTCAAATTCTTTAAAAGTGCATCCTCTCCTTCCTCTAAGTAATCACGGGTTAGAAATGTAGGGACAGGTGAAAGCCATGTGGAGTTCACTTGTCCAATCATGCCTAAATCAGTGATAACATCAAGGAAGAATGGACAATAAAAGGAATATCTAGATGTCGAGAGTGGGTGGGTAGGTAGTTAATTGAGCCCTAGGCACTGTGGTTACTATACCTATCCTGTGAGGTCGGGGAGCCTATTGTTGTCTCAGCACTGCAGCCGTGAGAAGCATGAGTCTCAGAAACATTGCGTCATTCCTATCAGATTGGACAGAGGCTATACATACGTCTGGGTCGAAGCTGTGGGGCTCAGGCCTGACCGCCACCGAGAATAGAGGAGACTGTATTGTAAGAGTAGAGGATACTGCAGTCGGCCCAGGGGTTAACTTCCTGTTTAGGGATCGGGATGTGTGCATGTTTGTGTGACCCTTTACGTCATTGGTCAAACATAACAGGCCGGGCAGATGTAGGCTACTGTAGTCCTCATCTCTAATTCTGATACATGACGAGAGGGAATAGATAAATACTTAATATATCTAAATAATAAATGATAGAATAATACTACAGTACACAGTATTCTCCAGAGGTCACAGCTTTGTCACAGAAACAAAGGTTCTGTCCCAAATGGCACTCCATTCCCTATATAGTGTATTACTTTTGACTAGGGCCCATAGGTCAAAAGTAGAGCACTATATAGGGAGTAGGGTGCCATTTGGGACATGTCCTGAGTACAGAGGCTTGTTTAGGAACGAGGCAAGGCTAACTCCCTGTTTAGAAAGCACACAGATGTCACTAATGGGGACCACAGGCAGGCGGCTCTGTGGCTGGCCTATGTTTAAGTGTCCCCTTCAGTAGCTAGGGCTTTTTTTTGGCACTGCAATTTTTAAATTTCACGCGCCCTGACGGCAAGAGAGAGAGGAGGTAGAAAGGGAGAGAAGGAAGAAGACAGAGGGGAAGAGGAGAAAGGGATGCAGTGTAAGGAAAGGAGTGTGCGAGAGAAAAAGAGAGCAACAAAATAGTGGGAAAGAGAGAGGGAGTGAGCGTGAGAGGACGATGTGATCTTTTCAATCAGAACACATGTACGCTACAACCATTCCCAGGGACAAAACACGCAAACCTGAGTCTACACTGCTTGCTTCAGGACCAAGTAAAGATTATATTTATTTTATATTTTATTTTTATTTCACCTTTATTTAACCGGGTAGGCTAGTTGAGAACAAGTTCTCATTTACAACTGCGACCTGGCCAAGATAAAGCATAGCAGTGTGAACAGACAACAACACAGAGTTACACATGGAGTAAACAATAAACAAGACAATAACACAGTAGGAAAAAAAAGAGTATATACATTGTGTGCAAAAGGCATGAGGTAGGCGAAGAATGACAATTTAGCAGATTAACACTGGAGTGATAAATGATCAGAAGGTAATGTGCAGGTAGAGATACTGGTGTGCAAAAGAGCAGAAAAGTACATAAATAAAAACAGTATGGGGATGAGGTAGGTAAATTGGGTGGGCTATTTACCGATGGACTATGTACAGCTGCAGCGATCGGTTAGCTGCTCAGATAGCAGATGTTTAAAGTTGGTGAGGGAGATAAAAGTCTCCAACTTCAACGATTTTTGCAATTCGTTCCAGTCACAGGCAGCAGAGAACTGGAAGGAAAGGCGGCCAAATTAGGTATTGGCTTTAGGGATGATCAGTGAGATACACCTGCTGGAGCGCGTGTTATGGATGGGTGTTGCCATCGTGACCAGTGAACTGAGATAAGGCGGAGCTTTACCTAGCATGGACTTGTAGATGACCTGGAGCCAGTGGGTCTGGCGATGAATATGTAGCGAGGGCCAGGCGACTAGAGCATACAGGTCGCAGTGGTGGGTGGTATAAGGTGCTTTAGTAACAAAATGGATGGCACTGTGATAAACTGCATCCAGTTTGCTGAGTAGAGTATTGGAAGCTATTTTGTAGATGACATCGCCAAAGTCGAGGATCGGTACGATAGTCAGTTTTACTAGGGTAAGTTTGGCGGCGTGAGTGAAGGAGGCTTTGTTGCGAAATAGAAAGCAGATTCTAGATTTGATTTTGGATTGGAGATGTTTGATATAAGTCTGTAAGGAAAGCTTACAGTCTATCCAGACACCTAGGTACTTATAGATATCCACATATTCTAGGTCGGAACCATCCAGGGTGGTGATGCTAGTCGGGCGTGCGGGTGCAGGCAGCAAACGGTTGAAAAGCATGCATTTGGTTTTACTAGCGTTTAAGAGCAGTTGGAGGCCACGGAAGGAGAGTTGTATGGCATTGATGCTTGCCTGGGGGGTTGTTAACACAGTGTCCAAGGAAGGGCCAGAAGTATACAGAATGGTCTCGTCTGCGTAGAGGTGGATCAGGGAATCGCCCGCAGCAAGAGCAACATCATTGATATATACAGAGAAAAGAGTCGGCCCGAGAATTGAACCCTGTGGCACCCCCATAGAGACTGCCAGAGGACCGGAGAACATGCCCTCCGATTTGACACACTGAACTCTGTCTGCAAAGTAGTTGGTGAACCAGGCAAGGCAGTCATTAGAAAAACCGAGGCTACGGAGTCTGCCGATAAGAATATGGTGATTGACAGAGTCGAAATATAGGGATGTTATCTCTGGAAGAAGGAGCACCAGCATGTATTCAAGACCATCTACAGTATCTGTAGGTGTCAACAAAAGGGCAGGGGGCGGCAAGTAGTCTAGTGGTTAGAGTGTTGGACTAGTAACCAAAAGGTTGCTGGATCAAATCCCGAGCTGCCATGGTCAAATCTGTCGTTCTGCCCCTGAACAAGGCAGCTAACCCACTGTTCCCCGATAGGCCGTCATTGTAAATAATAATTTGTTCTTAACTGACTTGCCTAGTTAAATAAAAGGTTAAATTTTAAAAATATATACATAACCAGGGAATGAGAAGATGTAAGTGTATTTTCCAATAGAGTGATGCCCCAGTGCTGTACCTACTGCCTATGGCTGGACTAAAGGCCCAGTTTATCTCGTAATCAAGTCCTCATGACCCCCTGTAACGCCCCTCACTTGAATGAGTGCACACTTGACTTGGCCTGAGCTCCCCCTCCCCATTTATTGCTTTCACTATCCACTGACTCTCCAATCCTACGGTTGCTCTATCAGTCTACTATGCTCCTCCACTCCCTGTCTTTTCATCCTTCTTTACTTGGCCTTCCTCTCCCTCCACCTTCCCTTTCTCATCCACTGCCCCCTCTCTCGCTTTCTCTCTCTCTAAGGGGTTAGTTGTGCATGAGAGCAGCAGGCAGCTAACACAATAGCCTACTCATCTCTGGGATTCTCACTTCCTCACTCCCCCTCTCCACTTCCTCCCTGTATTCACATACAGATGACATCCAAAAACAGCTTGAGACCACAAGTCTTCATCTAAGTGTCACTTTTCTTCATCTATTCCTTGCCTGTCCGGGAAGAAGAGCAACATTGATCACACTTTATTGAAATGGGATTATGTTACGTGCATCTTTGAACGGGTATCTATTCATCTTGTGCTGTGAGACACACACACAAACAACAATGTAGAATACAAAAGTCCTGAGTGCGCACGAACCGACCACACACACACTCTCCTGCATCTACACTGATCTGAAAACACAGGACAGGTGAAAAGCAATATGGAAAACGCCCTCTGGGAATTTGCTTACACATCATCATTACAGTTACAGTACAAAGGTAAGAAGACGAGACTCAAGTACCACTAGAGATGAACCCCCGGGGGTTGGAAAGAACAAGAGTCAACAACAGCTGGACGAGTCTCAGTGGATGAGAACGCTTCCTTTACAAAAGAGGGGGAAATAAGGAGAAAGAGAAACCTGCCCAGACATTGCCTGTCAAGAGGTCAGTTTACAGCGGTCAGAGGTCAAAGTGTGGTCACTAGGCTAGGGAAACAAGCCACAAGTGAACCCAGAGGAATGCAACAAGGAGAGAGAGTTTTGAAGTCTGTGGCAGACTTCTCCTCTGCTTTCCACCTCCCTCTATCCCCACCCTTGCTGACCCCTCAGGGTAGTGTTAACCTCATCCAAGTCCAGCAGAAAAAGGGAGAGAGAAGAAAAAATAAATAAAAAAGCAGAGCAGACACTGTTGAGGGGCTGTAGAAGTAGAAAGGAAACAGTGAGATGCCGCTCCTTACCTCCCCTCACTGGGCCTGAGTCATCGCTCCCTCAGTCTCTCCCATTCCTAGTCATTTTTGTCTCTCCCGCTGAAAGATGTCAGTCTCGGAGTTTCTCACTCTCTAATAGCTCCCTCTGTGCTCTCCAACCTAACTCTGAGGGTATGGTGACTGGCCTTAACAGAGGGAGAGGTCATTTCACAGTATCTCCAAGCCCCCCCGTCCAGTCGAAGGATTACCCTCCTTCAGTCAGCCGGACTTGGGCCTGTTCTCTCAACTAGACAATGCAGTGTTGCCTGGTGAACTCCACGTGGCACCCCGGCCCTGCAAACAAAACACTTTTTCCGCTATCGCAGAGGGTGTGGCTTTCTAAAATTCCTGCATTGGGCCATATTTGGTTTCTTTCTCTTCAGAAAGAAACCACATTTTCTCCCCAAAATACGATAAAAGAATTGTAATACAAAAATTATGCTAAATGAACATAGGGGAACAGGGTGTCATTTGGACCAGCAGCCATGGCACTCATCAAAAAGGGTGCGTCCTTCACTCAGTGTATAAATACAGCCGTGTTTTTCCACTTGGGTCACTTTGCAGAGGCATGTGGTTCTCGCACTTCCTGAGCTCAGCCCAACTGTCTCCCTGCAAGTCTGGTGCCACAAACCCCACGGATGATACAGAAGAGACAGTTATCAACCATAGAAAAAAAAAAAAAATCAGGGTTAGAGGTTCCAAGCTCTTTCTTTGGATTAGATTCCTATGAAACCAAGCCCTCATACAGATCACCACAGGAAGGAAAAGGTTTGTCATCACCACCAACACCGTAGATCATTTTACTTGCCGGCAGAGTAGAAATGACAAAGAGACAGACAACTCTAAACAAAATAGACTCTTCAAGCCCACTCCAAAATAAATCATGCCTATAGATAGGGAGGTCTCTGCTTTAAGAAGGATTACAAAAATGAACTTAGGAGTTTTCAAATGGTCGTCATGACAGTGGGAAGCCAGGTTGTAGGCTAGGCTACGTCAAAATAAAAAATAAAAAACATCCCGCACTGTATGTCAGTCTGACCTGGCTTCACCATCACATGGTCCAACTTCGCTCAAGCTGCCTGAGCTGTGACAAATGACTCATCTTGCAGTGGTTGGCTGTCCTTCATAGACAAGCCACAGCTTTGGTTTGTGAACTCACACAGAGACAGACACAGGGCACACACGAGAAAAACACAGGGAGAGGTATAACATCGAGAGAGAGAGAGAGAGAGAGAGAGAGAGAGAGAGAGAGAGAGAGAGAGAGAGAGAGAGGTGGTCACTGGGTCCAAGCCAAACCCATTACATAGCCAACTAACTGTTCACAGGAAGTGTCCCCTTTGAATTAAATCAAACTTTGAGACATCAAATGACAGAGGGTTGGATGCAAATTCAGCAGCTCGGGAAGCATAACTTCTGTACAGATACAAGACAGACAACCACTTCTTCATCTATTGTCCATCCAGGTGTAGGAATTATGTTGAGTCACCGTGGAAAATTAGTTACACAAGTGATTTTTATAATTGGCTGAGATGACACACACACACACACACACAGGGAGAGACTGTCAGACACATGATTCCCCTTGTTCTAAAAATAGTTCTGGTCAACATCACACACAGTCCCAACAACGCCAGGCGGGAGAGAGATAACACCCTATTTTTACGAGACCAGAAGAGCACATCAACCCGAAAAACATCCAGCCAGCCACCACACATTGCGTGCACACCAAACACTCCATACGGCCCCCAAAAATGCCATTATTAGCCCGCCACTCCCCCACCACAATGCTTTGGGCCACCATCCACCCAGCGCTGCCTGTTTTCCGTCTGAAGTTTACCTCATGGCTGAGTTTAGAGCCAGGTTTATGGGGCCTAACCCTACGGTCCTGTATTTATCCTGTCAGCAAAACAAACAGGTCCCGGGGCCCTCTCCGCACCCGCCACGCTACCGGGGGCATTTTTAGAGTGTTGAGTCAATAGGGGGCGATTCGTTCCATTCAACACAGCGTATTCCTGTAACATTTGCCTTCACAACGTGAGGTTTAGCCTTTAGCCGCAGTTACACTACATGGCCAAAAGTATATGGACAAACCTTCAAATGAATAGATTCTGCTTTTTTCAGTCACACCCGTTGCTGACAGGTGTATGAAACCAAGCACACCACCAGGCAATCTCCACAGACAAACATAAGTAACAGAATGGCCTGTACCGAAGAGCTCAGTGACTTTCAACGTGGCACTGTCATAGGATGCCACTTTTACAACTCTGGGATTCTCATTTCCTCCCTCCCTCCCTCCTCTCCCCCTTCACTTCCTCCCTATATTCACATATAGATGACATCCAAAAACAGCTTGAGACCACAAGTCTTCCTCCCTCTAAGTGTCACTTTTCTTCATCTATTCCTTGCCTGTCCGGGAAGAAGAGCGACATTGATCACACTTTATTGAAATGGGATTATGTTACGTGCATCTTTGAACGGGTATCCATTCATCTTGTACTGTGAGACACACACACAATCAACAATGTAGAATACAAAAGTCCCGAGTGCCCTCGCACGCTCACATACTCTCCTCGTCTCCTCTCCTGCATCTACACTGATCTGAAAACACAGGACAGGTGAAAAGCAATATGGAAAACGCCCTCTGGGAATTTGCTTACACATCATCATTACAGTTACAGTACAAAGGTAAGAAGACGAGACTCAAATACCACTAGAGATGCACCCCCGGGGGTTGGAAAGAACAAGAGTCAACAACAGTTCGACGGGTCTCAGTTTAGCCTTTAGTCGCAGTTACACTACATGGCCAAAAGTATATGGACAAACTTTCATATTAATGGATTCTTCTTTTTCAGCCACACCCGTTGCTGAAAGGTGTATAAAATAGAGCACACCGCAAGGCAATGTCCATAGACAAACATTAGTAGCAGAATGGCCCGTACCGAAGAGCTCAGTGACTTTCAACGTGGCACTGTCATAGAATGTCACTTTTCCAACAAGTCAGTTTGTCAGATTTTTGCCCTGCTAGAGCTGCCCCGGTTCAACTGTAAGTGCGGTTATTGTGAAGTGGAAGCCTAAGACCACCATGCGCAACGCCAAGTGTCGGCTGGTGTTGTGTAAAGCTCACCACTATTGGACTCTGGAGCAGCTATCTGGAGAGATGTATCATGCTTCACCATCTGGGTTTGGCGGATGCCAGGAGAACGCAACCTGCCCCAATGCATAGTGCCAACTGCAAAGTTTAGTGCAGGAGGAATAATGGTCTGGGGCTGTTTTTCATAGTTCGGGCTAGGCCTTTTAGTTCCAATGATGGGAAATATTAATGCTACAGCATACAATGACATTGTAAATGATTCTGTGCTTCCAACTTTGTGGCAATAGTTTGAGGAAAGCCCTTTCCTGTTTCAGCATGACAATGCCCCCGTGCATAAAGCGAGGTCCATACAAAAATGGTTTGTTTCGAGATCGATGTGGAAGAACTTGGACTGGCTTGCACAGAGCCCTGACCTTAACCCAATCAAACACCTTTGGGAAGATTTGGAACGCCAACTGCAAGCCAGGCCTAATCACCCAACATCAGTGGCCAACATCACTAATGCTCTTGTGGCTGAATGGAAGCAAGTCACTGCAGCAATGTTCCAATGTTCTAGTGGAAAGCCTTCCCAGGAGAGTGGAGGCTGTTATAGCAGCAAGGGGGGGACCAACTCCATATTAATGCCAATGATTTTGGAATGAGATGTTTGACGAGCAGATGTCCACATACTTTTGTCATGTAGAGTAGCTCCCTCAGAAAAGCTTGCTCAAAAGACTAACAGGAGGAGTTTGGAAGTTTAATCGAGCCAACAGACTGAGAGAAAGGGGGAAAAGCAATGGCTAGTGGCCCAGAAAGAAAAATAGTCCTAATAATTTGGTGGGTGCTTATATATTTGTCCTATTTCACAAAACATTATTATTATTTTTTTCATATACCAACTCTGCCTGAGACACCCTCGCAGAGTGGGGTCACGGCCAAATGGGTTGGTCTGTACTTTTACCCACACAGAGAGAGAAAAAAAACAATACTGTGTTGGGCCATGGCAAGAGACCCACTGCGCCACCTACACCCACGACCAACAACTCAACAGGATTTTCCAGGAGTGGAAAAGTAAGGAGGGTAAAACATACAAAATGTCAACTTTGGAAAAGGCAATTCAGAATGAGACGAAATACCAAGTAGGGGGGTTGGAAGCCTTCTACAAAAGAAGGAAAGAAAGACGAGAGGGGGGAATGAAAGAAGAAAATAGGGAAAAAGGTTTCCCACCCATATCCCTCCCTTCCCGAATGGACTCTCCAGCTCAGCAGTGAGGAATGCGCTGGCATACCACAGGTCCTAGCTGAAGAATGCAGTTATCGAGCAGGGCCAGAGCTGATGCTATATCCCCAAACCGGAGCTGATTAGACAGAGGTTCTCTTTGAAACCCCCCCCCACACATACACTTGCTCCAGTCCTCTGTAGCCCCAGCCCCTACCATAACAACCAAACAACTTATAATATGTTCCACAGAATGGAGAGGGAGAGAAAGAAGAAAAGTGGGGGAGAGAGAGAGTAGGCTATGGGGAAGGAAAAAATTGAGGTACTACCCGTGTCCCAATACAAATAGAAGGCTTCCTCTCATTCTCCACCATTGACACATGTACCTGAAAAGACTGGATAAGTCACTACAATCTAACTTCCACCAGAAAGATTGTTCCATATCAGTGGTTGTTGGGAGGAAAAGGGACAAGGGAGGGAAACTAACATACACCAGTATGTAGGGACAAAGCCAATGTACAGTACCAGTCAAAAGTTTGGACACACCTACTCATTCAAGGGTTTTTCTTTATTTTTTTAACCATTTTCTACATTGTAGAATAATAGTGAAGACATCAAAATGATGAAATAACACATATGGAATCATGTAGTAAGCTATGGCTGTCCCTCAAAGTCCTTCTGTAGGGTCATTTAGTTCAGCTATCAGCCAGCTGTGAGCCCCTGATAGTTCAGTTCGAGAGAGACACAGAGAGAGAGAGAGCGGAGAGGAGACACCAGTGCAAATGGACTGGGCTGACTCCGTTTCTAAGTATAGCAGCAGACAGGGCTGGCTTCCCGAAAGTATACTGAGCTGACACGCTAACTTGGGGGTGAGGTTTCTCCTAAGAAAGACCAGGGCTGAGGAAGGGAGGCAGGGAGAGACAGTGTGTGTGTGTAGGAGTGAGCTCATCATAGGCCTCCCGCCTGGCTCACCCTCTCCACAAGCGGTGGCGGTACGCTGCAGGGCTGGGTCGACAGGCACCCACAGGCCCAAAACCCAGAGACTTGCATCGACTTGGATCCGGGTGAAAGGTGAGGTAGGAGAATGTGTGGGTGTGTGTGAGAGCGAGAGATAGGAGACGTGAAGAGGGCAAAAAAAAACAATGAAAGAGGTTAAAAAAAGGGCCGGAGAGAGAAAGGAAGCAGGAGGGATGGAAAGAGAGTGAACAACAAAGAAAGAAAAAAAGTGAGCGAAAGAAAGAGGAAGAGAGAGTAAAACAGAGCGAGAAAAGACTTAAAGACCTGGCCTGCAGCACTTCTAAAGAGCCAGCCAGCTAGGCAGGAAGAACTGTACTTTAGTGACCAGGGTCCCTTGCTAGGCTAATCTGAAGGATTCAGCCCCTGACTGATCCACTGACACAGGAGGTAATGAGCAGACAGACAGGGCCCTGTCTCGAGCTCAAATGGAGAGGAGAGGGAAGGAAAAAGGAGGGGGAGAGCGGGAGGAGAGTGAGACCATGTGTGAAAGAGGAAGACATTGTGAGACAGAATAGGAAGAGATTTGTTTGTACAATTGTATAGTAAGAACAATACAATTTAACATAGCTGAATAAAATAGAAAGGATATTATTCCCCAAACGATTTCAAAAGGGGGTGCACATTCTGTGTTGAGCGGTTAACAAAAGAAACAGGTCCTCCTTTATGCTTAATTTTGAGTTATTTATGCAATTTTAGTTATGTTTTGATTACTAATACATTCTAAGGCTGCATGATGCGACTAAGAATCATGCTAGCCCCCAAAACATTTTTTTCTCCGATCACGGATAATAAAAAAATTAAAAAAGTCATAATTGTCTCCAGAAAATTGCCCATTTCTGTTACGATACTCGTTTAGTCCGACGACTCGGCACACCTCTAGAAGCTACCATAGCATATTTGCCAGCTTTAGCTAGTCAAGGTTCTAGTAAAATTATGAGTTATTCGTGCTTGTCATTCGTGCTTGCATGATTCTTCATCATGTCAGTCAGTCAAGTGAGGTGTTACGTGGTCTAATTAACTCAACTGGCTAGTCTGCCTGTCTGTAAAGAGAAGTGTTCAGATTGGATAGAGTGAAGCTATATATTTGTCCACTTCCTTCATAATTTCATCTGATTGCTGCTGCCTCTTGTTAGCCTGCTACTATGATAGATCAAAAAGCAAACTTGACTGCCTGCTGTATAGGTTAGGACACAGACACATTGGGGAAGCTACCAAATCAAATCAAATTGTATTTGTCACATACACATGGTTAGCAGATGTTAATGCGAGTGTAGCGAAATGCTTGTGCTTCTAGTTCCGACAATGCAGTAATAACCAACAAGTAATCTAACTAACAATTCCAAAACTACTGTCTTCTATACACAAGTGTAGGGGGATAAAGAATATGTACATAAAGACATATGAATGCATGATGGTACAGAACGGCATAGGCAAGATGCCGTAGATGGAATCGAGTACAGTATATACATATGAGATGAGTATGTAAACAAAGTGCCATAGTTAGTGGCTAGTGATACATGTATTACATAAAGATGCAGTAGATGATATAGAGTACAGTATATACGTATACATATGAGATGAATAATGTAGGGTATGTAAACATTATATTAGGTAGCATTGTTTAAAGTGGCTAGTGATATATTTTACATCAATTCCCATTATTAAAGTGGCTGGAGTTGAGTCAGTGTTGGCAGCAGCCACTCAATGTTAGTGGTGGCTGTTAAACAGTCTGATGGCCTCTCTCGGTCCCAGCTTTGATGCACCTGTACTGACCTCGCCTTCTGGATGACAGCGGGGTGAACAGGCAGTGGCTCGGGTGGTTGTTGTCCTTGATGATCTTCCTGTAACATCGGGTGGTGTAGGTGTCCTGGAGGGCGGGTAGTTTGCCCCCGGTGATGCGTTGTGCAGACCTCACTACCCTCTGGAGAGCCTTACGGTTGTGGGCGGAGCAGTTGCCATACCAGGCGGTGATACAGCCCGCCAGCATGCTCTCGATTGTGCATCTGTAGAAGTTTGTGAGTGCTTTTGGTGACAAGCCGAATTTCTTCAGCCTCCTGAGGTTGAAGAGGCGCTGCTGCGCCTTCTTCACGATGCTGTCTGTGTGGGTGGACCAATTCAATTTGCCTGTGATGTGTATGCCGAGGAACTTAAAACTTGCTACCCTCTCCACTACTGTTCCATCGATGTGGATGGGGGGGGGGGGGTGTTCCCTATGCTGTTTCCTGAAGTCCACAATCATCTCCTTAGTTTTGTTGACGTTGAGTGAGGCTATTTTCCTGACACCACACTCCGAGGGCCCTTACCTCCTCCCTGTAGGCCGTCCCGTCGGAGGCACCGTATTGTCCTCAAAGCGGGCAAAAAAGTTATTTAGTCTGGCTGGGAGCAAGACATCCTGGTCCGTGACGGGGCTGGTTTTCTTTTTGTAATCCGTGATTGACTGTAGACCCTGCCACATACCTCTCGTGTCTGAGCCGTTGAATTGAGATTCTACTTTGTCTCTATACTGACGCTTAGCTTGTTTGATTGCCTTGTGGAGGGAATAGCTACACTGTTTGTAGTCGGTCATATTTCCGGTCACCTTGCCCTGATTAAAAGCAGTGGTTTGCGCTTTCAGTTTCACGCGAATGCTGCCATCAATCCACGGTTTCTGGTGTTTGGGAATGTTTTAATCGTTGCTATGGGAACGACATCAACGCACGTTCTAATAAACTCGCACACCGAATCAGCGTATTCATCAATGTTGTTGTCTGACGCAATACGAAACATATCCCAGTCCACGTGATGGAAGCAGTCTTGGAGTGTGGAATCAGCTTGGTCGGACCAGCGTTGGACAGACCTCAGCGTGGGAGCTTCTTGTTTTAGTTTGTCTGTAGGCAGGGATCAACAAAATGGAGTCGTGGTCAGCTTTTCCGAAAGGAGGGCAGGGCAGGGCCTTATATGCGTCGCGGAAGTTAGTATAGCAATGATTCAAGGTTTTGCCAGCCCTGGTTGCGCAATCGATATGCTTTAGCTGGCAAATTTTACTAGAACGCTAGCCAGTTTTCTAATTAAAAAAAACAGATTGCATGGAAAGTCTATTCTGTAGATGTAAGTACCCTTGAAAGGTTACATGATTCAACCAAGCTTAATAGGCTTACAATGACAAGCACGAATGACTCACAATTTTACTTTTTATTGTGTAAACTTTTTTATTATTATTATTGATGGTTAAGTTAATTGACTCATTGTAAAATGCACCGTTTATTGATTTAACAATTGAAAAAGTATTTATTTGATGTTAACCATTTGTGAACCAGTTTTTGCTATTGGGCCTGGGCATCAGACTCCAGAACTCTTTATTGCAGAGTTGTGTCAATGAGGTGGTATGTTTTCAATTTGCCAAAACGTATTTGCTTTGGGCAGGCTGAAATATGGTTTATTGGGATGCTATCAGAAACTTTAACATTTGTAACAAGCATCGTAACAGGCATTCACTGTTACACCCCAGTAATTACAGAATGCAATTAGCGTAACTATGAATTATAACTACAACACTTGTTCCAGAGTAACTACATATTTAACTACACTGCAATAAGGCCCCCTTAAAATTAAGTGTTACCACAGGATCAAGTCAACTTAACTCCTATCTGCAAGTGCATGTGTGTTTCCCTCAAAGTTTAATTTATATTTATGACCTCCAATCCTGTTCCGAGCATTGGAAATAGTAGCGTAGCCGCGCAGGAGCTAACTATCTATTGAGCTCAGCTGGAAGGACAACAAATTGGGAAACACCTGCTTCTGTCACTAGCCCCAGATGCAGCATCCTCCGTCTGTGTGTGTGCACGCATTCTCTGTGTGTGCGTTTGCGGTCACTTATTATTGAGCCAATGACGATGAGCTACACGCTTTCAGGACACTCTACTTCCTCTTCCACGATACGATATGCACATGTCCCTACCGAGACTTGTATAGGAGGTGTATTAAAAATAATTTAAAACTAACCTGCTTCATCAGACAGACATGGTATGTATCAAGTATTGTAGCAATAAAGCACAAAGTAATTATTCCCTTCCTAATGACATCAAGTCAATTTCTAGAAGTAATTGAGTCGTTCATTGATATCCTTACCATCTCAACGGAAACCCAAGTCAACACATACCCTCCTCTGCTCACCTGTCACCCCTGGCAATGAGGAGGCGGGTCTAGAACTGAGCAGTATTACCCAGACAAGTCTGGAAGGTGGCTGTAAAAGCAATGAGAACAGGGGGAGCCGGCTGCACTCAGTGACTGCAATTCCAGTCTACCTGTTGGAAACAGCTGCTGTGGCTGTAGTGGACTACTTTGTTGTGTGGCTCAGAATGTCACAGTCCTAGCTATGCCCAGAATGCGAGCCTCAAGTCCAGCCCAAATGGAGAAGCCCCAGAGCTCTATTTATGGAAATAGCTGGGGCCCATTCCGCCCCCACTCTCGACCCAGACTCATTTGGAGAGGTATGATAATTATTTTCCTCTCTGGAAGAAAGCTTGATTTCCGTACCTGCTGAGAACGGAGGGAGAAAAAAAAGAGAAAGCAGTTGGATACTTCCGCATAGGTTAGATACCCACACAGGTCAAGCGCGCGCACTCATATGCATACGTTCTTTTCCCACAGATGTGCCCTCTCAAGGGCTGGCTAATGTGGCATTACCAGGATGGGTCAACCAGGAGCAAAAAGGAATAGGAACCCCAAAATGACCCAGTCAAGACGTCAGTTGAATGGCAAGGCTATTTGGTGCACAGCAATGTACTGTATAGTGTAGTAGTATAATACTGTAATAATAGTGGAACTGGCACTTCACAGCACACCACTGGACAGCGCAGTGGGCTCAGAGGTGAACTAGTGAATGTCTACGTAAACTCAGCAAAAAAAAAGAAACGCCCTCAATGTCAACTGCATTTATTTTCAGCAAACTTAACATGTGTAAATATTTGTATGAACATAAGATTCAACAACAGACATAAACTGAACAAGTTCCACAGACATGTGACTAACAGAAATGGAATAATGTGTACCTGAACAAACGGGGGTCAAAATCAAAAGTAAGTCAGTATCTGGTGTGGCCACCAGGTGCATTAAGTACTGCAGTGCATCTCCTCCTCATGGACTGCACCAGATTTGACAGTTCTTGCTGTGAGATGTTAGCCCACTCTTCCACCAAAGCACTTGCAAGTTCCCGGAAATTTCCGGTGGGAATGGCCTTAGCCCTCACCCTCCGATCCAACAGGTCCCAGAGACGCTCAATGGGATTGAGATCCGGGCTCTTCGCTGGCCATGGCAGATCACTGACATTCCTGTCTTGCAGGAAATCACGCACAGAACAAGCAGTATCGTTGGTGGCATTGTCATGCTGGAGGGTCATGTCAGGATGAGCCTGCAGGAAGGGTACCACATGGGGGAGGATGTCTTCCCTGTAATGCACAGCGTTGAGATTGCCTACAATGACAACAAGCTCACGCCGATGATGCTGTGACAAACCACCCTAGACCATAACAGACCCTCCACCTCCAGAGTACAGGCCTCGGTGTAACGCTCATTCCTTCGACGATAAACACGAATCTGACCATCACCTCTGGTGAGACAAAACGCGAGTCATCAGTTTTTGCCAGTCCTGTCTGGTCCAGCGACGGTGGGTTTGTGCTCATAGGCGACGCTGTTGCCGGTGATGTCTGGTGAGGACTTGCCTTACTACAACAGGCCGACAAGCCCTCAGTCCAGCCTGTCTCAGCCTATTGCGGACAGTCTCAGCACTGATGGAGGGATTGTGCGTTCCTGGTGTAACTCGGGCAGTTGTTGTTGCCATCCTGTACCTGTCCCGCAGGTGTGATGTTCGTATGTACCGATCCTGTGCAGATGTTGTTACACGTGGTCTGTCAGCTGTCCGTCCTGTCTCCCTGTAGTGCTGTCTTAGGTGTCTCAAAGTACGGACATTGCAATTTATTGTGCTGGCCACATCTGCAGTACTCATGCCTCCTTGCAGCATGCCTCAGGCATGTTCACGTAGATGTGCAGGGAGGCTGGGCATCTTTCTTTTGGTGTTTTTCCAGAGTCAGTAGAAAGGCCTCCTTTAGTGTCCTATGTTTTCATAACTGTGACCTTAATTGTAAGCTGTTAGTGTTTTAACGACCACACCACAGGTGCATGTTAATTAATTGTTTTTGGTTCATTGAAGAAACATGAGAAAGTGTTTAAACCCTTTTCAATGAAGATCTGTGAAGTTATTTGGATTTTTACTAATTATCTTTGAAAGACAGGGTCCTGAAAAAGGGACGTTTCTTTTTTTATTCGTTTAGAACTGTAGTGGCACATATCAGACCAAACACACAGAAATACAGTGAGACACAGAGGGTGGACACGCACAACCCTCTAGAGAAGCGTGTAAAGCACAGAGCAACGGTGAGCGTGCTGTAACAGCTCATCTAGAATGCTGCAGTGACCAAATCGGTTGAACTGCATCCGTGTTCATGTGCATGTCTGTGTGTGAGTCTAATAGAGTCCACTCAGTGCAGATTCCAGCAGGAATGGGAGGTTGAGAGTTCCTGCACACTGCACAGACCTGAAAACATGGCATGAACCCAGGAACCAGCCTGAGCATAGGACAAACCTACAGTACAATATGGCCATTCACTGTTCACTGCGGACAAAGGAACAGTCAAAGACAAGACGGTTCATTGGTCAGTCTGGTACCATTGTCATCGCCTGGGTACAGTACCACTACCTGACTATTCTTTTTACTAAAACAAGTACATTGTTGGCTATAACAGAATATTTTGTAAGTCAACTCTAACTTTATGGATGTTAGTTGCAGGAAAGCCTCTCAGAACATGTGGTCCTTCTGTAGCTCAGTTGGTAGAGCATGGCGCTTGTAACGCCAGGGTAGTGGGTTCGATTCCCGGGACCACCCATACGTAGAATGTATGCACACATGACTGTAAGTCGCTTTGGATAAAAGCGTCTGCTAAATGGCATATATAAGAACATGAGCTGCTATCCAAGTGGCTACTCCTGGCTAACGTCTCTGTCCCGAAGCAAGCATAAATTAGCCTGGAGCTAGCCTATGCTAGGCTCATCACCCAGCTAGCTGAAGAGGTCCATCAGCCACGTCTCTGGGCTACAATATCTATTTTGCCAATTGGCCTGGATCCCTTTTACTGCCAATACGGTGCCCCACCAATCCTTCACGACTGGTCTACTGACGTAATCCGCCCAAGGGGGTTTTCAACAGGCTCCTCTGTTGCGACTTCCCCTGAATGCCTATCTGCTAGCCGCAGCTGGACCCTTTTACTACACGGAGCCCTGCCGGTCCATCACGACCGGTCTGCCGGCGTAACCGGCCGAGGGGGCTACAATTGACTCCTCCATCGTGACGTCCCCCTAAGGCCCTTCTGCTAGCCCTGGCCCGCTAGCTGTCTGAATTGCCGTGTCTCCAGCCCTCCAAGCTACTCACTAGACCCCATGATCACTTGGCTACACATGCCTCTCTCTAATGTCAAAATGCCTTGTCCATTGCTGTTTTGGTTAGTGATTGTCTAATTTCACTGCAGAGCATCCAGCCCTACTCAACATGCCTTAGCTAACCCTTTTGTTCCACCTCTCACACATGCGGTGAGCTCACCTGGTTTAAATGGTGTCTCTAGAGACAATACCTCTTTCATCGTCACTCAATGGCTAGGTTTACCTCCACATCCTACCATAACTTTGTCTGTACATTATGCCTTGAATCTATTCTTCTCTGACCAGAAACCTGCTCCTTTTACTCTCTGTTCTGAACGCACGAGACTACCACCTCTTTTAGCCTTTAGCCGTACCCTTATCCTACTCCTCCTCTGTTCCTCTGGTGATGTAGAGATTAATCCAGGACCTGCAGTGCCTATCTCCACTCCCATTCCCCAGGCGCTCTCATTTGTTGACTTCTGTAACCGTAAAAGCCTTGGTTTCATGCATGTTAATGCCTCCTCCCTAAGTTTGTTTTATTCACTGCTTTAGCACACTCTGCCACACCCGGATGTCCTAGCTGAGTCTGAATCCTGGCTTAAGAAGGCCACCAAAAACCCAGAAATCCCTAACTATAACATTTTCTGACAAGAGAACTGCCAAAAGGGGGCGGAGGTGCAATCTACTGCAGAGATAGCCTGCAGAGTTTTGTCTTACTATCCAGGTCTGTGCCTAAACAATTTGAGATTTTAAAAATCCACCTTTTCAGAAACAAGTCTCTCACCGTTGCCGCTTGCTATAGACCCCTAGCTGTGCCCTGGACACCATATGTGAAATGATTGACCTCATTCCGTCAGTAGAGGATGCCTTCAAAAGGTGCTTTCCTCACCATCTTAAATAAGAATGCCCCATTCAAAAGAGAATTGTACAAGTAACAACCCTTGGTTCACTCCAGACCTGAATGCCCTTGACAAACACAAAAACATCCTGTGGCGTACTGCATTAGCATCGAATAGCCCCCGCTATATGAAACTTTTCAGGGAAGTTAGGAACCAAAGTCTAGCTTTTTCAAACAGAAATCAAAGTCAAAAAAGTTCTGGGACAATAAAGTCCATGGAGAATAAGAGCACCTCCTCCCAGCTTCCCACTGCACTGAGATAAGGAAACTCACCACCGATAAATCCACAATAAATGATAATTTCAACAAGTAATTTTCTACGGCTGGCCATGCTTTCCACTGGCTACCCCTAACCCGGTCAACAGCCCTGCACCCCCCACAGTAACTTGCCCAAGCCTCCCCCATGTCTCCTTCACCCAAATCCAGATAGCTGAAGTTCTGAAAGAGCTGCAAAATCTAGAAACCTATAAATCTGTTGGGCTAGACAATCTGGACCTTCTATTTCTAAAATTATCCTCCACAATTGTTGCAACCCCTATTACTAGCCTGTTCAACCACTTTTCCGTATCGTCTGAGATTCCCAAAGATTGGAAAGCTGCCGCGGTCATCCCACTCTTCAAAGGGGGTGACACTCTAGACCCAAACTGCTACAGATCTATATCTATCCTACCCTGTCTTTCTAAGGTCTTCGAAAGCCAAGTTAACAAACAGATTACCGACCATTTCAAATCCCACCGTACCTTCTCTGATATGAGACAATACTGCGCAGCTGTATTCATCGACCTGGTCAAGGTTTTCGACTCTGTCAATCACCGCATTATCGGCAGACTCAACAGCCTTGGTTTCTCAAATGACTGCTTCGCCTGGTTCACCAACTACTTCTCAGATAGAGTTCAGTGTGTCAAATTGGAGGGCCTGTTGTCCAGACCTCTGGCAGTTTCTATGGGTGTGCAGTCTCTATGGGTTAATTTCTTAGGCTCTTTTCTCTGTATACATCAATGATGTCGCTCTTGCTGCTGGTGATTCTCTCATCCACCTCTACACAGACGACACCATTCTGTATACCTCTGGCCCTTCTTTGGACACTGTGTGAGCTAACCTCCAGATGAGCTTCAGTGCCATACAACTCTCATTCCGTGGCCTCCAACTGCTCTTAAATGCAAGTAAAACTGAATGCATGCACTTCAACCGATCGCTGCCCGCCCGTCCAGCATCACTACTCTGGACGGTTCTGACTTAGAATATGTGGACAACTCCAAATACCTAGGTGTCTGGTTAGTTTATAAACTCTCCTACCAGACTCACATTAAGCATCTCCAATCCAAAGTGAAATCTAGAAGAATCGGCTTCCTATTTCGCAAACAAAGCATCCTTCACTCATGCTGCCAAAAATACCCTCGTAAAACTGACTATCCTAATGATCCTTGACTTCGGCGATGTCATTTATAAAGTAGCCTCCAACACTGCATCCAATTTGCTTAGTGGAGTCTATCACAGTGCCATCCGTTTTGTCACCAAAGCCCCATATACTATCCACCACTGCGACCTTTATGCTCTCGTTGGCTGGCACCCCTAATTTCATATTCGTCGCCAAACCCACTGTTTCCAGGTCATCTATAAGTCTTGCTTGGTAAAGCCCCGCCTTATCTCAGTTCACTGGTCACCATAGCAGCACCCAGCCGTAGCACACGCTCCAGCAGGTATGTCTCACTGGTCACCCCCAAAGCCAATTCCTCCTTTGGTCGTCTTTCCTTCCAGTACTCTGCTGCCAATAACTGGAAAGAATTGCATAAAATAACTGAAGCTGGAGAAGCTCTCTAACTTTAAGCACCAGCTGTCAGAGCAGCTCACTGCACCTGTACATAGCCCATCCAACTACCTCATCCAATACTGTTATTTTTTGCTCCTTTGCACCCCAGTGTCTCTACTTGCACATTCATCTTCTGCACTTCTTTCACTCTAGTGTTTAATTGCTAAACTGTAATTATTTCACCACTATGGCCTATTTATTTGCCTTACCTCCCTTATCTTACCTCATTTGCACACACTGTATATAGACTTTTCTATTGTGTTATTGACTGTACGTTTTTTTATTCCACGTGTAACTCTGTTGTTTGTGTCACACTGCTTTGCTTTCTCTTGGCCAGGTCGCAGTTGTAAATGAGAATGTGTTCTCAACTGGCCTACCTGGTTAAATAAAAGGTGAAATTAAAAAAATATATAAAATGTGGGGAAGGTTGTGTGTGTCAGGGCGGGATGTGCTCCCAGTATAGTTCTTGAGCAGGCCTGGCAGAGTGGCGAGTATGTGTGACGACAAAGAAAGCATCCGGCTGAGACCACATGACGGCAGCACTCAGTGGCCCATTGAGGAGAAAAAACAACTCTACACACAAGTCTGCCCTCTTCTCCCTCAGTCTCCAACAAGAAACTACAGGCCTCAGATTAATTGCACAGTCATAGGCTACTATAAAAAGGTAAATATTAGCATAACCAAGAGTGAATACATTCAGTTAGGTGCTTGTCATCCACAGGACAGTCATATTCGCCAAAGGTAAAATACACAACCTAGTTGCAGTTTGTAAAGAGCCTTTGATCTTGCAGCAGTACTAGTGGCCGTTGAGAATACATTAACAGAGCAAAAGGGTACTTTTTAAAAACTTTTGAACACTGCAAACAGACTCGTCACTCGACAATCAGGTAGACCCTAACAAGTGTCACCTTTCAGCATAACGCTCCCGGACACACACACCTCTAAGACCCGAACGAACACTGGTTCGTTCAAGAGACTGGATGAGTGAAGTCAATCCCAGCCCACCAGAGTCAACGTCCCCCAGTGTTTTCGCTGCAGTCATTTAACTGTGGCGTTGTGCCACGCAAGGCAAAATCATCGCTGCCACGGAAAATAAATATGGAACATACAGATGCTAGAACAATCCACATTTACTTTTCCTCCGCAAACAAAACAAGTAATGAATAGAAAACTCAGACAACCTCATAATAGAATAGTGTTCTATGAGAGATAGATAGATATCTATGTATACACACACACACACACACACACACACACACACACACACACACACACACACACACACACACACACACACACACACACACACACACACCTCTCGAGATGCATTCAAGTTAAGATTGCCATAGGGAGGGAAACATGCATTCTGACAAGCTGTTAATGCACAACAACTCTTGCAACAGCAAGGAAAACAGCAGTTTTAAAATGGGGTTTGTTAAAAAGCGGGGGATCTCAGCATTCCATTCCTACTTTATTCATTTCTCAACTCCTAAATCTGTATGAAATGCACCATATCAAACCCAGAGTTTTAGCAGTGACATGGTTAAACATATTACTGCTCTTCAATTAGCTGTGAGTGCATAGGGGAGAGTGGGGCTAAATGTAACAGGTGAATTGTAGGGTAATTTAGGGGTAAAACACCAACCTACCTCAATTTATTTGGAGTGATTTAAATTGTGATGAGTCATGACATTTTTTTTTAGCAAGAGTAGTGGCAAGAGTAGTGCTTGAGGTAAAAATGGTGACATGAAGTGGTTTTAGTGAGAATTAAGTCGCTCTGGATAAGAGCGTCTGCTAAATGACTTAAATGTAAATGTAAGTACAGGCAGGGGCCATATTACCCCGGATGACAGGTTACCCTAATATGTTGGGATACATTATTATTATTTTTTTTAACCTTTATTTAACCAGGCAAGTCAGTTAAGAACAAATTCTTATTTTCAATGACGGCCTAGGAACAGTGGGTTTTGTACCTTGTCAGCTCGGGGGTTTGAACTTGCAACCTTCCGGTCTCTAGTCCAACTCTCTAACCACTAGGCTACCCTACCTCCCCACATTATATTCAGTGTTTATGTAATTCATTTCTTGGGACATAACATTCATCAATAGGATGCTAACTAGTTAAAAGATTACATTTGGGATCAAGCTAATGATTACCCCAATAGGGTAAATGCAGATAGGTAACCTTCAGCCTTTATTTATAGCCACAATGCTGCATCAGTTGGGCTTACAGGTGATCATGCTTATTGCATACCTGCTAATATGGTCCATGCATAGAATATATGCATGGTCCAAATATTTCAAAAATGTTAACAATAGTTTACCAAAATGCTATTGGGCTCATTTCTGGAGGTGGAAATGAGATTTTTGATGGTGTCAGCACATTCATTCATTTTGGAGGAGGAATATGTCCTTTTAAAAAGTCTGAACTGATCTTCTCAGTCCTTCTTCCCAGAGCTCCAGAACAAGGGGTAGAGCCCCCCCTCAAATGTGCACTCATTTGACCAAAGGACAGATTTCCAACGGTCTAATGTCCATTGCTCGTGTTTCTTGGCCCAAACAAGTCTTCTTCTTCTTGATGTATTTTAGTAGTGGTTTCTTTGCAGCAAGGCCTGATGAAGGCCTGATACCCGACAGTCTCCTCTGAACAGTTGAACAGTTGATAATGAGATATGTCTGTTATTTGAACTCTGTGAAGCATTATTTGGGCTGCAATATGAGGTGCAGTTAACTCTAATGGACTTATCCTCTGTAGCAGAGGTAACTCTGGGTCTTCCTTTCCTGTGGCGGTCCGCATGAGAGCCAGTTTCATTATAGCGCTTGATGGTTTTTGCGACTGCACTTGAAGGAACCTTAAAAGTTCTTTAAAAATGTTCCGTATTGACTGACCTTCATGTCTTAAAGTAATGATTAACTGTCGCTGCTCTTTGCATATTTGAACTGTTCTTGCCATAATATATAGACTTGGTATTTTACCAAATAGGGCTATCTTCTGTATAATACCCCTCCCTTGTTACAACACAACTGATTGGCTCAAACACATTAAGGAAAGACATTTCACAAATTAAATTTTAACATGGCACACCTGTTAATTGAAATGCATTCCAGGTAACTACCTCATGAAGCTGGTTGAGAGAATGTCAAGAGTGTGAAAAGCTGTCATCAAGGCAAAGGGTGGCAGCTTTGAAGAATCACCAATATATATCACCACTTTTTTTGGTTACTATATGGTGTTATTTGATCATTTTGATGTCTTCTACAATGTAGAACATAGTAAAAATAAAGAAAAGGTGTGTCCAAACTTTTGACTGGTACTGTACATCAATGGCTCCGTTGTCTCCATCACATACAGTATGCTACATAAAGGCTGTTATAAATCGGCCTGTAGCGGACAGTCAGTTTGTCCTCTTGATGTCTCAGCAGTGCGTGCACACATAGTTAGTTGGGTTCTGGATGGCGCCCAAGCCTAGCCCAGCTTCTGTATATAATAAAACGCACTGTTTAATGCCACCAAGAATGTCCAGCTGCCTCAGGAGAAAGGGCAGGGCTAGGGGCTATATAGGGAAACATCAAATGCTCTGTGTCTGCTGCTTATTCATCAATGGGTGTAGCCAATGTGTTTCACCTGTCGGGACAGAGGGTGGAGACTGAACGATATTACATGCGGAGTCTCGGACACCAAGTGGTGATACGTTCACACCTTCGCTCTAACCATTTTTAGCAGCTGTGTGGTTTGACTGACCGATAGAAGTAAGGTTTCAGCCGTCGTTGCATAGGTGGGGCACCCCTTCAGTTGTTCCATTGGTCTCAACCTAGTAGCTGTGTTCCAGCATATAGCAGTTTAATTTCAACAGGTTTGTGTCGAACCGAATCAAATCTACGGGGAGGGAGATCACATGGTCTACAATTGCAGCAGATGGTCTACAATATCTTAACACACCCCTCTGTGCAGAATGCTCAACAGAAATTCGTTTCCCAAAATCCATACCAGTCCACTGGTAACGCATCAAAATAGTCCAAAGCACTAAGCACTGCTTCACTTGGAACAACATTTGGCTGCATAAACCATGCAATAAAACTCCTGTTTCTGTAGCATGAGGCAGTTTAAGGTACGACTACACCCCCTGGACAGGACTGCTAGTTTATCGCAGGGCCTTACCCTTAATCTATCTCCTGAATGCCAAGCAGAGACGCATCAGGTTCTTAGTCAGTGTCTCCTGACCCCTCCTGTCTCCAGTATTTATGCTGCAGTAGTTTGTGTCATGGGGCTAGGGTCAGTCTGTTATATCTGGAGTACTTCTCCAGTCTTATCCGGTGTCCTGTGTGAATTTAAGTATGCTCTCTCTAATTCCCTCTTTCTCTAGGAGGACCTGAGCCCTAGGACCATGCCTCAGGACAACCTGGCATGATGACTCCTTGATGTCCCCAGTCCACCTGGCCGTGCTGCTGCTCCAGTTTCAACTGTTCTGTCTGTGGCTAAGGAACCCTGACCTGTTCACTGGATGTGCTACCTGTCCCAGACCTGCTGTTTTCAACTCTCTAGAGACAGCAGGAGCGGTAGAGATACTCTCAATGATCGGCTATGAAAAGCCAACTGACATCTACTCCTGAGGTGCTGACTTGTTGCACCCTCGACAACTACTGTGATTATTATTATTAGACCATGCTGGTCATTTATGAACATTTGAACATTTACATTTCCATTTAAGTCATTTAGCAGACGCTCTTATCGGCCATGTTCTGTTATAATCTCCACCCGGCACAGCCAGAAGAGGACTGGCCACCCCTCATAGCCTGGTTCCTCGCTAGGTTTCTTTCTAGGTTTTGGCCTTTCTAGTGAGTTTTCCCTAGCCACCGTGCTTCTACACCTGCATTGCTTGCTGTTTGGGGTTTTAGGCTGGGTCTCTGTACAGCACTTTGAGATATCAGCTGATGTAAGAAGGGCTTTATAAATACATTTGATTTGTAATGACTCTGCCGTGCGTGGATTGAACTCCCAATGTAAAAATCTTACCACAAGTTAGAATCAAGAAGTGAATTAATCATATGACCACAGACAAAATATTGATCCATGTGTAAATCTATTCCACAAGCAGATAAATCAAAATCACATATTTTGTACAATAATGTTTCCAGGTCAAGAAAATGGTGTGACTTGACGTCAGTACTTTCATTCAGGCTTGACTAACACTACAGTAACTTCAAAAAGTATCCATACCCCTTGACTTACTCCACATTTTGTGTTACAGAAGGAATTGAAAATTGATAATTTCTCTGACCTACACACAATATCCCATAATGACAGTGAAAACCCATAATGACAGTGTTTTTAGAAATGTTTGCAAATTTATTGAAGATGAAATACAGAAATCTCATTTACACAAGTATTCACACCCGAGTCAATACTTTGTAAAAGCACCTTTGGTGACGATTACAGCTTTAAATAGTCTTGGCTGTATCAGCCTTTCACATCTGGATTTCATGATTTTTTCAAATTCTTCCTTGTAGATTTTCTCAAGCTCTGTTAAGTTAGATGGGGAGCAGGAGTGAACAGCAATCTTCAGGTCTTTCCACAGATTTCAATGCGATTCAAGAGGTAGCGCTTTACATGCCGGCCAAATATTTACATTTTTGTCTCAATACACCACAGAACCTTTTGCATTATGATCGTAGTCATTCACATGCCTTTCTGCAAACTCCAGGTGTGCTGTCATGTGTATTTTTCTCAGGACTTGTTGAAGTACTGTAGAAATGGTTGTCCTGGTAGGTTCTCTCATCTCAGCTAAAAGAACTCTGTAATCCTGTCAGTTCTTAGTCACCTCCCCGACCAAGGTCCTTCTTGCCCAGTTTGGTTATACGGCCAGCTCTAGGCAGGGTCTGGGTAATTCCATTTGTTGGAAACTTTCAACATTCTAGAAATTATTTTATACCCTTCCCCAGATATATGCCTCACCACAATTATCTTGGAGAGCTACAGACAGTTCCTTGGAGTTCATGGTGTAGTTTTTGCTCTGACATGCACTGTCAACTATGGGACCTTATATAGACAGGTGTGTTTCTAACTAAATGTCCAAAGAATTGAATTGGCTATAGGTGGACTCCAAGTTGTAGTGACATCAAGGATCCAAGGAAATCGGATGCACCAGAGTTCAATTTGGAGTGTCATAGTAAAGTGGTGTGTATACTTATGTAAATGAGATACAGTACTTGTATTTCATTTTCCAAAGACTTGAACAAATGTCATTATGGGGCATTGTGTAGATGGGTGAGAATTCAGGTTTTAAACAACAAAATGGGGAATAATTTAAGGGGTATGAATACTTTGAGGGCATTAGTGGCAGTGTGGTTCCCAATAGTCATTCGGAAGAGCTACAAAGTCAACATTTCTTTCTTTCGGTGAAGTCAAGATTTTGGGCTGCTGTGAGAGTTGGGAAGGGGAAAAATGTGATGTTTGATTCTGACTGTTCAGAGATGAGACTAGAAGGGATTTTGTCTTGCAGGTCCTCCGACCCACCATTTCAGAGGTTCAGTAGGAGTTCACAGAACATGGAGCCGAGTGGCCAGAACTGTTTGCTCATGAGTGGGTGCAATGAAATAGTTCGGCACCCAAACGTGAGACAAGCACTCTCTTCTCTCCAGCTAGACGACTGGAAGGTGAGATTGATTTATTCTTCAGAAGAGCAGCTGGAAGGAGGAAGGTGAAGAGGAGGGTTGAGGCCGGGGAGAGCAAGTCTGGGGTGTTAGCCACTGTAGAACGGGGGTGTCTGGGAAAGCGGAGGTAATAGTAGTTTCTGGGGTTGGAGGTTCAGCTTCAAATTCCACTTCACCCACTACTACGATTTCACTAATCTCTAAAGTTATATGTGGCTCCATCCTGGAGGACATATACAGTGCCTTCCGAAAGTATTCACACCCTGTGAATTTCACATTTTGTTCTGTTACAGTCAGGATTTAAAATGGATTAAATTGATGGCCAACACACAATCCCCATTATGTTAAAGTGGAATTATACTTTAGAATTGTTTCCTAACTATTTAAAAATATAAAGCTGAAAGGTCTTCAGTCAATAAGTATTCATTCGCATCGAATAGTCCCAGCGATATGCAACTTCTCAGGGAAGTTAGGAACATATATACATATATACACACACACATATATACATATACACACATATATACACATATATACACACACATATATACACATATATATATATATATACATATATATACACATACATACACACATATATATACACATACATACACACATATATATACACATACACATATATATACACATACACATATATATACACATATATATATACATATATATATATACATATATATATACATATATATATACATATATATATACATATATATATACATATATATATACGTATATATATATACATATATATATACATATATATATACATATATATATACATATATATATACATATATATATACATATATATATACATACATATATATACATACATATATATACATACACATATATATATATACACATATATATATATACATATATATACATATACATATATACATATACACATATATATATACATATACACATATATATATATATACATATATATACATATATACATATATATATATACATACATATATATATACACAGGCAGTTTGAAAAAGCTAGCCTTTTCTTTCCTAACAGAAATTTGCATCCTGTAGCACAAATTCCCAAAAGTTTTAGAACACTGTAAAGTCCATGGAGAATAAGAGCACCTCCTCCTAGCTGCCCACTGCTCTGAGGCTAGGAAACACAGTCACCACCGATAAATCTATGATAATCAAGAATAAGCATTTTTCTACGGCTGGCCAAGCTTTCCACCTGGCTACCCTGGTCAACACCTCTGCACCCCACACAGCAACTTGCCAAAGCTTCCCCCACTTCTCCTTCACTGAAATCCAGATGTTCTGAAAGAGCTGCAAAATCTGGAACCCTACAAATCAGCTGGGCTAGACAATCTGGACCCTCTCTTTCTAAAATGATCCGCCGCAATTGTTGCAACCCCTATTACTAGCCTGTTCAACCTCTCTTTCGTATCATCCGAGATCCCCAAAGATTGGAAAGCTGCCGCGGTCATCCCCCTCTTCAAAGGGGGAGACACTCTAGACCCAAACTGTTACAGATCTATATCTATCCTACCCTGCCTCTCTGAAGTCTTCGAAAGTCAAGTTAACAAAACAGCTCACCGACCATTTAGAATCCCACCATACCTTCTCAGATATGCAATCTGGTTTCTGAGCTGGTCATGGGTGCACCTCAGCCATGCTCAAGGTCCTAAATGACATAACTGCCATCGATAAAAGACAGTACTGTGCAGCCGTATTCATCTCATCACTCACAGACAATATCTTTGCAGTTTTGGAAACGTCAGAGTGTTTTCTTTCCAAAGCTGTCAATTATATGCATAGTCGAGCATCTTTTTGTGACAAAATATCTTGTTTAAAACGGGAACGTTTTTCATCCAAAAATGAAATACTGCCCCCAGAGGTTCAAGAGGTTAACAAGCCACATAATAAGTTGCATGGACTCACTCTGTGTGCAATAATAGTGCTTAACATGATTTTTGAATTACTACCTCATCTCTGTAACCCACACATGCAGATAACTGTAAGGTCACTCAGTAAAACAGTGAGTTTCTAAACACAGACTAAACCACAAAGACCAGGGAGGTTTTCCAATGCCTCGCAAAGAAAGGCACCTATTGGTAGACGTTGAATAGCCCTCGGTCACTACAAAGATACATGCGTCCTTCCTAACTCATTTGCCGGAGAGGAAGGCAACTGCTCAGGGATTTTAAATCATTTACAAAGTATTGGCTGTGACAGCAGAAAACTTGATCAACATGGTAGTTACTCCACAATACAAACCTAAAACAACAGCCTGTACAGAATACAAATATTCCAAATCATGAATCTTGTCTGCAATAAGACACTTAAGTAAAAGTGCAAAAACGTGACAAAGAAATTAAAGTTTGTCCTGAATACAAAGTGTTATCTTTGGGGCAAATCCAACACAACACATCACTGAGTACCACTTCATATGTTCATGCTGCATCATGTTATGGGTATGCTTGTCATTGGGCAAGGACTAAGGATATATATTTTTTAAATCCTAGAGGATAACCTGGTTCACTCTGATTTCCAAAAGACACTGGTAGACAAATTCACCTTGCATCCAATTTGTAAGTCGCTCTGGATACGAGCGTCTGCTAAATGACTTAAATGTAAAATCATGACAATAACATAAAACAAGGCCAAATATAGACTGGAATTGCTTACCAAGATGACATTGAATATTCCCGTGTGGCTTAGTTACAGTTTTGACTTAAATTGTGTTGAAAATCTATGGCAAGACTTGAAAATGCTTTCTAGCAATGATCAACAACCAACCAACTTGAAGAATATATATATATATTTTTAAATAAATGTGCAAATATTGTACAATCCAGATGTGCAAAGCTCTTACACTTTCCCAGAAAGATTCAGCTGTAATCGCTGCCAAAGCTGATTCTAACATGTATTGAATCAGGGGTGTGTGGTTACTTATGTAAATGAGATCTTCATATATTTAATTTTCAATACATTTGCTAACATTTCTAATAACATGTTTCACTTTGTCATCATGGGGTGTTGTGTGTAGATGGGTGAGAAACGTTTTTCTTTATTTATTTCATTTTAAATTCAGGCTGTAACAACAAAATGTGGAATAAGTCACAGGGTATGAATAATTTCTGAAGGAACTGTATTATATAAAAATTACTTTTGTAAAAGTCCAATATGGTAACCAGAACTTCATGGTTTTGCATTAGTAATGATTTGATGCTGGTCACTAGTGCACTGACTTTTCAATACACTTTTCCCTGGAAAATGGCACCCCACAAATACAACAAGATATTGAAGCTGTCCTAACATAACTCCCTATTATTTTTCCTTCATCATAATTTCCTAAACCATGACTTTTTTTAAATTCCATTTGGGAAGCCCTAATATATCCCCTGCGTTCATGCTCTTACTTTCCAACTATGTTCCATGTCCACATTCCTAGACAATATCCCCATCACCGGAACCCATTTACAACGTCAGCAAGGAATGCTGTTTTCCATCCATGCTTTTTCCATCAGCGGTAGTAGGCCAAGTGAAGGGAGGGGGGAGTATGACAACTGAAATGAGGTGACCAACAGCAGATGATTATAGGCTACAACATGCAGTGAACCAAACAATTGGGAAAGGTGGTAAGCGATAAGCCTGGTGCCAGGTCTGTTTGCGCCATCCCTTAGTTGGGATCACAATGACCACAGGAGTTGGCAAAACAGAACATACAGAACCAGGCAAAAAAAAAAAAAAAAGATCAGACATGACCACTTCCTGAAGAGTCCTTCTATAGGGACAGTGTGGTACTCACAAAGGCTGCTCTGACAGCCAGGTCCTCCTAATGTTACAGCTCCCTGGAGGTGACGATGCCATCATGTCTTTGCCACACTGAATTATCCTTGCCTCCACCACTTCTCAATGAGCAAGCGGCGCTACCAACACTTGACCAATCCAGCTAGATGTCCCCTGCGGTACTACATTGGAGAATGTGTGTGATGGCACTGCAGACAGCCCTCCATTCTGTCCATAAAAGAAGATGCTGTTAGATAGAACTGGACAAGAGTGCCATTGCTTCTTAGTCCGGACCAACGAAGCACCTGTTCAGTTTGAAGTGGATATTCCTGGACATAGAGATAGATAGTAGCCAAAATATTAATAGGCTGAACATGACAGTGGATGATAATAAGACGTGTAGGTGTTGCATCATCTCTTTTTCCAAGAGAAAACTAGGTTTGCTGTGCTTAAGACATATGGAGATGGTGAAAAAGGGAGAGATTCTGAGTATGAGAGAGGGAGAGGGAAGAGGGTTAGTAGAAATAGAAAGGAATAGAGAAACACACACATGCCTGAGCGGTGAGTGCCACAGAATAGCTGCCTGTATGTTAGCCACCCGCCCTTCCTGCCTCCCCTTTACCAGTCAGTCCACAGTGAAAAACGCTCCAATGAAGTCAGTCATTGATAACAGTAGCCCCCCTGTCCTCGCCCAACCCCACCCCCCTACCCTGTCCTGCTCTGCAGTCCACCTCTGGGACAGGGGGAAGAGAGGGGTAAACACGAGGTCTTTACGGGTCCAAAAAGTTGGACCTATTCCCGAAATGGACCTGGGGCTTTCCCACCCGGACCCAATATGCATAAATATTTTTGTTAAATATAGGAGACCACTTCCGAACAGACCCGACGACAACTAGACTAGTTCAGTATAGACCTGGTTGGATCCAGACCCGGTCTGAGTCGATTCTAGTGAGGGAAGCAGCAGAGAAGGTATTTTTTAAGTTACTTTATTAACCAGAGCTGATAAAGCACGAGAGGAGGGAGAGAGAGGTGGCGCTCTAGCAGGCGGGAGAGGGGCCGTACTGTGAGCGAGTGACACAAGAAGGGTGTAATTGCAGACCACAATTTGGGGCATTTTCTGATATAGGCGTTTCTTGATATCAAGTTATACTCATTGGTCTGTAGCTATTTCTTGTGTGTCAGGGACAACAGTTAACAACAGTGGCATTGTAGCTAACCCTAACACTTTTCCCAACCTTAACCTCAGTCTCCTAACCTGCCTCGCCAATTCACATTACCTGCCTCGCCAATTCACATTACCTGCCTCGCAGTTATCCTAACCTGCTATGTCAACAATTCATCTGTGTCGAGAAATCTTCAGCCTCATAACTTCAAATCTGACCAATGGCAGCTATTAATGGCCATTTTCTGATATCAGGGAACATCCATATCAAGAAATTGCCCCAAATTGTCATCTGCAATTACACCACATTTGAGTGACACAGGAAGCAGGCAGGGAGAGACAGCAACCAACCAATCAGACTCGCGCTACAGTAGACTAATAGCTGCCATAGCTAGGTCATTTATCATATGACTACATAGTACCAGTCTTGACTGCATCAAACCGGGAGAAGCTAGTTATGCTAGCTCGGCTAATTGAGGATGTAGTGCATGCACTTTCTCATCCTACAGCTACAAATAAAGTAACAACTCCATTCAGAATATTAAGTAGCAGCCTACCTGTTGACTCTTGGTCGTTGTATATCCTTCTCCTTTAAACATATAATTCTATAACTTTAATTCCATCTTCCATTGATTAGATAGATCTTAAATTTTGCCACACAAGGAGGCTCTACGACTGTAGCAGGTGGATCCGTGTGAAAACCTCTAGTAAACACCCCTCTTTTTCTCACCAATTTTAAGATATCCAGTTGGTAGATACGGTCTTGTCCCGTCGCTGCAACACCTGTACGGACTCGGGAGAGGCGACGGTCGAGAGCAGAGGTCGACTGATTAATCCGCATGGCCGATTTCAAGTTGTCATAACAATCGGTAATCGGCATTTTTTGGACGCTGATTACATTGCATTCCACAAGGAAACTGCGTGGCAGGCTGACCACCTAGGTAAGTTGTTGGCTAGCATTAAACCTTAAAAAAAATATCTTCAAATAAATCACTAGTTAACTACACATGGTTGATGATATTACCAGGTTAACTAGCTTGTCCTGCGCTGCATATTATCAATGCGGTGCCTGTTAATTTATCATCGAATCAAAGAGAGAAATAGTCGATGCGTCATAATTCCTATAATAACTACAACCTAAAACTTCTTAAATGGGAATATTGAACCACCAGCTATCATATGTTCTGAGCAAGGATCTTAAACGTTAGCTTTTTTTACATGGCACATATTGCACTTTTATAATAATAATAATATAATATATGCCATTTAGCAGACGCTTTTATCCAAAGCGACTTACAGTCATGTGTGCATACATTCTACGTATGGGTGGTTCTCCAACACTGTGCAGTTTGCATTATTTAAACCAAATTGAGCAATCTTCATGATTTATTTGAGACTAAATAGATTTTATGTATTAAGTTAAAATAAAAAAGTGTTAATTGTTCATTCAGTATTGTTGTAATTGTCAAGATTACAAATATATATAAAAAGTGACAAAATAAATTGGCCGATTAATCGGTATCAGCTTTTTTTTGGTCCTCCAATAAATCGGTATCGGCATTGAAAAATCATAAATCGGTCGACCTCTAGTCGAGAGACATTGGTCTTCAAAAACACGACCTGCCAAGCCGCACTGCTTCTTGACACAATGCCATCTTAACCCGGAAGCTAGGCGCACCAATGTGTTGGAGGAAACACCGTACAACTGGTGAACGTGTCAGCAACCTTCAACTTTCAGATTCGACCAGCACAGCAGTAGGTCTGATAATGCTCTTATGTAGAAACCCAATGAGATACATATATACACACACTAACGTTTAAAAAAGTTTGGAGTCTCTTCGAAATGTCCATGTTTTTTTTTTAAAGAAAAGTACATTTAAAATAACACAATTTATTAGAAATACAGAGAAGACATTATTAATGTTGTAAATTAATATTGTAGCTGAAAACTGCAGACTTTTTATGGAATATCTTCATCGATCTACAGAGGCCCATTATCAGCAACCATCACTCCTTTGTTCCAATGGCATGTTGTGTTAGTTAATCCAAGTTTAGAATTTTAAAAGGCTAATTGATCAATAGAAAACTGTGGTAATTATGTTAGCACAGCTGAAAACTGTTGTCCTGATTAAAGAAGCAATAAAACTGTCCTTCTTTAGACCAGTTGAGTATCTGGTGCATCAGCATTTGTGGGTTCGATTACAGGCTCAAATGGCCAGAAACAAAGACCTTTCTTCTGAAACTTGCAAGTCTATTCTTGTTCTGAGAAATTAAGGCTATTCCATGAGAGAAATTGAAGATCTCGTACAACGCTATGTTCTACTCCCTTCACAAAATATTTCAAACCGTCCCTAACCAGAATAGAAAGAGGAGTGGGAGGCCCCGGTGCACAACTGAGCAAGAGGAAAGGTACATTACAGTGTCTAGTTTGAGAAATAGACGCCTCACAAGTCCTCAACTGCCAGCTTCATTAAATAGTACCTTCAAAACACCAGTCTCAACGTCAACAGTAAAGAGGCGACTCCGGGATGCTGGCCTTCTATACAGAGTTCCTCTGTCCAGTGTCTGTTCTTTTACCCATCTTAATCTTTTATTTTTATTGGCCAGTCTAAGATAGAGTTGCAAAGAAAAATCCATATCTCAGAATAATTGATTAATATGGACAAAAGAAGTCACTGGACAGGGGAACTCTGTTTAGAAGGCCAGCATCCTGGAGTCGCCTCTTCACTGTTGACATTGAGACTGGTGTTTTGAAGTTACTATTTAAAGAGCTGCCAGTTGAGGACTTGTGAGGCGTCTGTTTCTCAAACGAGACACTAATGTAATTGTCCTCTTGCTCAGTTGTGCACCGGGGCCTCCCACTCTTTCCATTGTGATTAGAGCCAGTTTGCGCTGTTCTGTGAAGGGAGTAGTACACAGCATTGTATGAGATAATCAGTTTATTTGCAATTTCTCGCATGGAATAGCCTTCATTTCACAGAACAAGATTATACTTACAAGTTTCAGAAGGGCTTTGTTTCTAGCCATTTTGAGCCTGTAATCAAACCCACAAATACTGATGCTCCAGATACTCAACGAGTCTGAAGGCCAGTTTTATTGCTTCTTTAATCAGGACAACAGTTTTCAGCTGTGCTAACATTATTGCAAATGGGTTTTCTAATGATGAATTAGCCTTTTAAAATGATGAACTTGGATTAGCTAACAACATGCCATTGGAACACAAGAGTGATGGTTGCTGATAATGGGCCTCTGTATGTAGATATTCCATTTTAAAAAATCTGCCGTTTTCAGCTACAATAGTCATTTAAAACATTAACAATGTCTACACAGTATTTCTGATCAATTTGATGTTATTTAATGGACAAAGGTGTTTTTTCTTCAAAAACAAGGGCATTTCTAAGAGATCCCAAACTTTTAAACAGTAGTATATGTGCTTATAGATATCTTTCAGTATTTTAGGTGCTCAAAATAGCAAATCAAATTACTTCAACCTAGTCAAAATCCCAAATCTCTCTGCCAAATCTGAAAATGTAATATCGTCGAGTGACTAAAATAAATCCCCCTCTCCCCAGTCTCTTTCTCACACACATACATATAGTCTTGACTTAATGCGGTGACAGGCAGAAAATAAGTTGCATCACTCTGTTCAGGGGAACAAGGCAGCCTCTTCATGCAGTGAATTAAGTAGGTCACTGTGGATTCCTTTCATTAGTACAGTACTTTCCAAATAGTTGCGCGTTTCCACTCAACTTGGAGCTTCCAGCTGCAAATTAACCCTGTGAGGGACACAGGCTTCCATTTCTACCACAAAGATGGATATTTTTCCAACTTTCTCACAACAATAAAAAAATTGACAACAACCACAACAAGTGTTGAACTTAAACATCTAAAATATGTCTGAGCCAATAAGCTTATTAGGTTGAGATGATTTTAAAAATTGTTTCTTGCCATCCAGACTTCTGTGTCTGAAGAGATGACAATAAACATGACAATAGATACGATTCAAACAACTGGCATACACTTGATATCAGTGTAGACAGAGAGCAAAGACAGTCAGTAGTCATTACATTCCAGAAAGACTATGTATAGCCACATAATTGATCCATAGACAACATTGCAGCAGCACTGAAACAATGGTCCATTGCTGGGGACATTGCTGACTGTCACTCTCAGTTTGTTGAGCCAACGGAAGCAGGGTCGACCGCAGGCTGACACAGGTGAGACTGAAAGGTGTGGCAATACCTAGACAAATGGCTAAGTAGCTATAAACGGTGTTCCTATAGTCTTAGGTTGCATTTTTATTTGCTCATACATTCTCCTACAGGACTGCTAATCTGAATGGTTTTAATACAGTGGGTGAAAACAGCAACGAGAAAATATACCCAGTCCATTTACACATCAATTTTCATGACGTAAGAGAAACAAGGAAGGCAGATGTTCAGAGGTACTGGGATGTACCCATTGAGCAGCCGATTTGCTACACTTCATAGCATCAAGATCCATACAGTCACATTCATGTCCAGTTCACCACCACTGTACAAGTACTAGCCTGGTCCCAGATCTGTTCAGCATGACAATGACCATAAGAGTTGGCCAAACAGATATGGGACCAACCTACTATTAAAACAAGCTCGTTAAAGCAGTATGATCCCAAATGGAGCTAAACTACTCCTATAAACCCACGAGTTGATGATTTGAACCCATCCTCGCTGAGTCTTCTCTGATCTCTGACAGTGAACACCCGACTAGGGCTTGGGAGTGGGACTTTGCCAAAGAAGCCCTTTACCCATTTCCCCAGTATCAGATGTATCTAGTGGATACTATTTTTATGTCTCTATGTGCAGTTTGAAGAATCTACTAATTGCTTACTCGCGTTAGCGCAATGACTGGAAGTCTATGGCAACACAAGGTGTTGGTGAGGCTAAGAGAGGCAGCCACTGCCCACTATGAACTCTGATGGGAATCCCATGTTGCTGTGTGTGTGTGTGTGTGTGTGTGTGTGTGTGTGTGTGTGTGTGTGTGTGTGTGTGTGTGTGTGTGTGTGTGTGTGTGTGTGTGTGGAAATGATAACGTATCCATCTTAACAGACGGTTTCTCATCGATGTGTATTAAGGCAGTGCAGACAGACAGACGGTGGTGGTACCAGCTATACCGCTGTAGACATCAGATCAGCACACACACACACAGTGTTTTTTCTCATCATCACAGCACACCAGCCAGAGCTCACTCTATTTTTCATGAGTCAGTTTGGTTGCCAGGGTGTTTCCATAGCCACGTACCAGCCTGATGCAACAAACTAGCCCCCCCAACTGATTTATCCCCACAGCAGAGCACTGGAGTCGTGTATGATCTGGTGTCCAATTCATAGATGGTGCGAGGCCAGCTAGTGCAATGACCTCATCGTTGCCATGCCACAATACACTGACTGGGCAATGGGCACGGTTAACCCTTCTCTGTCTGTAGAAGTGCGTAAGGCTGTTATAGGGAATGACATACCTTCAAATTTGTGTGTGTGTGTTTGTGAAGTGGCATCGGTACCAGAAGCACCAACACTTCACAAACGTCAACAGAGCAGAGCCATTGGTAATCATCAACTTCAGTGGACAGTCAAGATGGAGATAATGTGTGTCGGTGTGCCTACCTGGGTTATTGGCCTCCCCCTCCAACACGTGGAGCTCGGTGCATTCGGCCAGGCTGTGCTCCAGACACAGCTGCAGGAAACGGGCCTGGGTCCGCGACACCCGCTTCAGCAGCGACAGCAGAGCCACCGTCTGCTCACACTCATTCCATCCCTTAAACCAGCTTCCCAGGACACCCACCTGGTCGCGAAACATCATGGTCTGGGGGACAGGCACTAAGCAGAATGGGGAAACCAGTTAGAGTAACCCCCCCCCTGGTGTCACTAGAGAATTAGGTTAATGGAGGTCTTGGTGCTGTGTTGGTTCAACTTTAGTCAAAGCTTGTGTTCCTCTCGCTTTCTCGGGTTGGTTGTGCTCTTCCCTTTGCCTGTTTCTGTTGTTGATGTTGAGTAGACAGCAGTAGGTGTGCTCAGTTCAAGTGGCATTTCATCATCTGGGCTTTTAGCATTGCAAGTGTAGCTTCAGCTTGAGGGGAGCAAGGTGCTCTCCTAGGTGCATCTGCCAAAGGGCGGGGGTTAACAGACAGGAGAGTCAGCTTTCTTCCTGCACTGTCACACCAGTGTTACCCTTGTTGCCATTTTCCACAGGGATCCCCCTTAGACCTGAAATTATGGAAATAAATGGTTGAGAGACATGGTCACACACGCTCACACACACAGCGTCCCAAAACCCAACCAGCAGTCTTTACTGACCATGAATACCAAACACTGAGGAAATGTGACAGTGCCCGTTGCTTCAGCAAACATTGCTCTCCGCAGACTTGAAATAGACAATTATTTAAAGAAACTGTTCTCAATTGAAAACCACAATATTAGTGACACCAATTCCTTACAGCAACAAAGCCTGTATGTATCATACTTTTCATCTAAAAGAAGTTGCGTTCTACCATATAGATGCGAGGCTGTGGCATTCACCACCGGGAGAAAAAATATGATTCTCAGTAATTGGAGCAACATCCCGAATGGTATTTCTAAAGAGACCGGCACTGGTCCCTGATGTTTTAATGTTGCATGACTGCTATGTTCAAAGTCGCTATCGAAAACCCTTCTCCATAGGCTTTTCAGTGGTTCGCGTCGCCCATGGTTGGCTGAATGTGAACTACAATTCCGACACTGCGTTTAAATGTTTAGAAATAACCATTGTTTGCAAAACATATGAAAGATAAAGGGCATATCAGCAAAAAATAATCTTTCAAATAAAAAAAGCATCTGTAGCAGTTTTGCACAGACATATACACTGTGTGTGCCCCCAAGTTGACAAACTACACTTCCTCCCCAGTTACGCTAAAGCCTGTCACATGCTTCCCAGTCAAAGCAGTTAGAGCATATATTAGGACACATTTTTGTGACGTTTTTGTTAGTTTCGGTGTTCGGAAGGTTTTTTCTTCGGGCTGTTCGAGCACATATTTTTCTTGAGACAAGTCAAAGTTCATTAGCCAAAGTCTACTCCCCTTCATCAGTGATTGATCAACAGTACTACTTCTAGTAGGTGTGGGAACATTAAGTGTTTATCATCACATAGCTAGATGTAAAATTGCACAATTAAGGGTGTTTTCACACTTGGTCCCAATCAGACAATTGTTATGAACTCTGTGCAGTTCACTTAACTTTTGGTGAATGGTTAACATTCCAAAAGGAACTCAGACCCCACAAAAGAGTTCCCGAAGCAAACAGAACTGAGACAATCTCGAGAGGTGGTCTGAGTTCCAGTCGCTTGAATTCCATGGACCAGTTCTTTTTTTTAGGGCAATAAGAAAACAAAGCTCCCCAGGATTCGCTTGTAATTACACACACACACACACACCTTTGCCCCTGCCATAACCTCTCACATTGGTGCCACAAGAGAGAACATTTTGATGTGCAGTTTTGTGGGAAAAACGCGTGCCATTTTTGGATATTGATTTGCAATTGTCAAAGATGCAAAGAAATTACAAAATGTGTCCAGTTTTTAGTTCCAATTATTTGTTTGCACTATCTGATCTATAAGAGAGCTTCGTAAGCAGTTTATTCGATTGTGGGGTTTGAATGTTGTGAGATGACAACATATTTGGTAAGAATCACAAAATACTGTAGCATACAAAATCAATTCTAGCTTTTAAGAGAGGTAGTAGCCTACATTGGCTGTACAATTTTCAATTACAACATTATTTATTCTGCTATTTATTCTGTTACCAATAATATTTACATGTGTTCTGTATCTGCTGATTACAATTATTACATCTCATCATTCAACAAATTGCAATCTGTCAGCTTCCAAAATGTAAGGAGGCATATCTAGCTGTCCAAAAAACACATTTTAATGAAATGGCTTGTCCCAGAGTACATTGAGAGAATGTTGGAAAACGATCTTGGTTCCTTTCAAACATAGCAATATGAATGCAAAGAGGACTCGGACCACAACGGGTGCTGCAGGTAGCCTAGAGGTTAGAGCGTTGGGCCAGTAAAGGTTACTAGATCGAATCCCAGAGCTGACAAGGTAAAAAAATATGTTGCTCTGCCCCTGAACATGGCAGTCAATGCTGTCAAATGTAAATAAGAATTTGTTCTTAACAGACTTGCCTAAAAAAACAAAATGGGTTACGTGAACTGGCAGAAGAGTTGAGTCCTCATTCAAAGGCCAGTAATATTTCGCTTTTTCTTTTACCCCAGAGGACTAAGATCGGTTCCTTTAAAACAGACTGTGTGAAAATACCCCAAGACCTCATTGGCAAAAACCTCAAAAGTAATGACAGATTTCTTGATTTACCTTAGCTCATTCAAACTATTTTGAGGAAGTGTTTCTGGCTCAAGGGGGACAAACGGTTTTTTAATTTGTCAAGCGAAAGTATTTTGGGAGTAGCCTAGGACCAAACTGAACCCATGTATGTGGACACCGTCACACACAGGTGTCAGGAGCAAGCTCAGGTAGCGGTCTTCCAGAAAAAAGCGCTGTCACATGGAGATATGGCCGTGTGGGAACACTAACCCTATAAAAAAGGTGTGTAGTCATGTCACCATTTGAATTGAGAATTATTTCTCACCGATATGAAATATGTCCCTTTTTCCCAAAAAACTTTACCGCAAGTAATGTGTTTTAACGTTCAGAACAGTAGATCGAAGCCTATCAGCAAAAAGGCGCTAAAGATAGTTAGCGTCTGGATGAGTTATGTTCAAAGCATCGGTGTGCTGTACTACATGATGAAGCATAAATGACTCAATTCCACCACACATGGTTTCGAAAATAGCCTGTAGACTGTATAATCTGTGGACTGCCAACGTCGACGTAAATAACCTCGCATGAAAAGACCGCATTCGTATTCAATGTCGTACCTTAAAATAAAGTCCCAGTGTCAGCACTAACGGGTCTCAAAAACGGCCACTTTGCATCATCAGCATTGGGGCAATCATAGCCCTACATAAGCACCGAGGATAGGCTAGATCATGTGTAAAATGTGGAGGTGATGCGATTCGGAGCGAGGAAAATGAATACTTGGCTCTACATTAAATAGTTGAGTTCAAATGCGGAGTCTAGAACATTCCCAAAATGTGGCCGATGCATAGCATTACTACAATGTATTTCTACATATATTCATACTAGTTTCCATAAACTCCCGAGATCAACAACCGCGCGTTAACCATTCAGACGCTTATTTAAACGCGTAAATATCAACCGTCAATGTCTACAAAATACATGTCCAGCTGGATACATTTGTATTCTCCGAGAGAAAAATTGTTATTGTATCACGTTTTTTTGAAGGTTGGTGCTTAGTAGCACATTTTCTATATTGCAGGTGTCCTACTGGACAGCCAGCAAGAGAGCAGCTCAAACAAGAGTCTCCGAAAATTCTCCAGAAGCTTGTTAAAAAGTTGCAAAGAAAATAGTTAAAACGTTAGGCTACTCACTTCTAGGCACAGTTGTATCGGTTGTGTTGGTCGCGGGACGGGGAGCGGTGCCCCTTCACTCCGGATCTGTGTGTTTTGCCATCTTGACTAACTATCCTCCCTACAGTTCGGCTCCTCTTGTTTTACCAGAGGCGAGTCTCGGCATTGCTTTCCACATGTGAATAATTAACACGAAGCATTACGTCAGGGGTTTGGCAGCACAAGGAAGCACACAAATAGAGAATGGAGTTAGGGACAGATCACGTAGCCTAACAGCAACCGAGACAACTGACAGGGACTAGCACATTTTTAGAAAAAACAAGGTTTCCATAGCAAAGTGGACAACATCTAAACAAAAGTGACGATGTGTACGAATGTAAGACAGGGCGGGAGTGGCCTCAATTTGGCCCTTTCACTTATCTGTACAATACCTTCAACTACATTTGTACACATTAAATAATATTGGGTCCAAAAAAAGCCCAATACACGGTGATATTTTTTGTCGGGGTTGATCATTAAGCAGTAGTTACTACACATACAGTATGAAGAGAGGTGATATCAATTAAAGAGGAGTGCCTCCCTATTCATGAAGTTCTTCATTGTAAATGTTTAGCTCTGATGTGTGCATTCCATCCAGCAGAGGGCCTCACCCTCCACCCTACGGTTTGGTTTAATTGAAAGCCCAAAAATATATTTCATACATTGTTTCAATGATAGTATAGAGTTACAGCAATGCAGCAGCTGATACAATGTGTCGAGTTACAGTAGCAGTGAGCAAAATAAAGACATTAAATGCTCTGGTCATACATTATTTATCGGTCTCCTGAAATATCATTTATTTGTGTGTGTGTGTAAAACCTTGATGTTTTTAACCAGTTCCAGTTCCATACTGCCAGTTCTTTGATTGTTTGACTACATCCATTTATTCATTTATTGATTTTACATGAGCACATGTTACATTTGAACAAAGGTAAAACAATAAACATTTTTGGGTTATGAATGGGGAATAATAATCCTAAATTGGGCCTCCATAGGGAAGGCTGATTTGACTGGCGAGGCCCACCACCTGTACAGATACATGAAATGCATTCTTGGGCCATTGTTTGATAGCAGTGTCCTTTTCGGTCACACAATGCACCCTTACTGCCTTCAGCTGAGTGTGCTCAATATTGACTAAAAGAAGTGGAGGGAGGGGAAGGAATAGACGTTTTACCAGTGGGGATGTGGACAGTTCTCTTGAATCAGTCAAAAGCTCAAGCCTTCACAAATTGGATTGATATCTGACAAGGTGACAATTGGCCTACAGTTGACCTCTGCATTGAGATATTATAGCATGAAAACTATATCAATTTAAACTTTTAGGGTCCTAAATTATTTGCTGTTTGTTGCTACTTGGCTATCTGCCAAACTTTTCGGTTTTTGCTTTTATTAAAACATTTTCCAATGTCTTTTTTCCCCTCGTATAAATCCCCCGCACAATCCCCGCAGCCGGACAATTTTCTCAAGGCTTCTAGAAAGAAATTATGTCGGCATGCTCAACCAGTATCGCTCATTTAGCCGACAGAAACTTTCAACCGCATCTCCCCATTAAGCAGCGAGTCAGAGGCCGAGCCTTATCAGGTTACGTCTGAGCCACCGAAGACTCACACCATTAGCTCTGACAAATTGAAAACCCTAGTCAACAGCGACTCCATTATCTGTAATAGACTTAAAAAATAATCATCCAACGATCATACACTGTTTACCAGGGGGCAGGGCCACCGACGTAAAGGTTCATCTGAAGATGATACTGTCTAAGGCTAAAACTGGCGAGTTTAGAGAGTATAGGGATATTGTTATTCACGTCGGCACCATCAATGTTAGAATGAAACAGTCAGAGGTCACCAAGTGCAACATAGCTTCAGCGTGTAAATCAGCTAGAAAGATGTCGGCATTGAGTATTTGTCTCTGTCCCCCTGCCAGTAAGGGGGAGTGATGAGCTCTACAGCAGTCTCACAACTCAATCACTGGTTCTGCCACCCACCACCCGCCAACCCCTCTTTTACGCTACTGCTACTCTCTGCTCATCATATATGCATAGTCACTTTAACCATATCTACATGTACATACTACCTCAATCAGCCTGACTAACCGGTGTCTGTATGTAGCCTCGCTACTGCATATAGCCTGTCATTTTACAGTTGTTTTATTTCTTTACTTACCTATTGTTCACCTAACACCTGTTTTTCACTATCGGTTAGAGCCTGTAAGTAAGCATTTCACTGTAAGGTCTACACCTGTTGTATTCAGCGCACATGACAAACAAACTGGGCCTACATAAAGCTGTCCCAACAGCAGAGCTTTCTATTCAGCACCATGGAGTGAATCCTTACCACCTCTACACTTGGCTATCTGCATTTTGGAGCTGCCTTACTCAACTAAAGAGACCATATTTGTATGTGGCTTTATTAACTCAATGATATATATATTTTTAATTGTTTACAAACTGATGTGACTGTTTTTTTGGCAAAATAATGTTGGGCTCAAAACAGGTGGCCTGAATTTCGGGTCACCACTGACGGATCATAATCTTGATGTGATTGGCCTGATTGAAACATGGCTCAAGTCTGATGAATGTTAAATTAGGCCTATCCTCCTGGTTACACTATTGACCGTATCCCGCAAAGCCGGAGGTGTTGCTAACATTTACGACAGAAAATTTCGATAAAAAAAAAAAAATGTGCCTTCAATTTCTCTTCCAGAAAATTGGAACGGAAATGGCACTCCACCAAACTGGAAGTCTTCCGACTAGCTTGGAAAGACGGTACAGTGCAATATCGAAGAGCCCTCACTACTGCTTGATCATCATATTTTTCTCCAACCTAATTTGAGGAGAATAGGAACAATCCAAAATGTATTTGATACTGTCGCAAAACTAACTAAAAAGCAGCATTCAACGAGAGGATAGCTTTCACTTCAGCAGTGATAAATTAATTAACTTCTTCGATGAAAAGATCATGATCATTAGAAAGCGAATTAGACTCCTCTTTGAATCTGCACATTTCTCCAACGTTCAGTTGTCCTGAGCCTGCACAGAATTGCCAGGACCTAGGATCAATTGAGACACTCAAGTTTTTAAATCCTGTATCTCCTGACACATTCATGAAAATAATTTAAACCGTCAAGCTGTAGCTCAGTTGGTAGAGCATGGCGCTTGTAACGCCAGGGTAGTGGGTTCGATTCCCGGGACCACCCATACGTAGAATGTATGCACACATGACTGTAAGTCGCTTTGGATAAAAGCGTCTGCTAAATGGCATATTATTATTATTATTATTATTGGACCCAATTCCAACTAAACTACTGAAAGAGCTACTTCCTGTGCTTGGCCCTCCTATGTTGAACATAATAAATGGCTCCCTATCCACCGGATGTGTACCAAACTCACTAAAAGTGGCAGTAATAAAGCCTCTTGAAAAAGCCAAACCTTGACCCAGAAAATGTTTTTTTTAAACAATTGGCTGTATCGAATCTCCCATTTCTCTCAATTGTTTTGAAAAAGCTGTTGCGCAGCAACTCACTGCCTCCTCAAAGACATAATGTATATAAAATGCTTCAGTCTGGTTTTAGACCTCATAGCACTGAGACTGCACTCGAAGGTTAGAAATGACCTTTTAATGGTGTCAGACCAAGGCTCTGCATCTGTCCTCGTGTTCCTAGACCTAAGTGCTGCTTTTGACGCCATCAATCACCACATTCTTTAAGAGATTAGAAACCCTAATTGGTCTACACAGACACATTCTTGCCTGGTTTAGATCTTATTTTTATGAAAGATATCAGTTTGTCTCTGTGGATGGTTTGTCCTCTGACAGATCAATTGTTAGTTAATGTTTCTCAAGATTCCGTTTTAGGATCATAATTGTTTTCACTATATATTCCACCTCTTGGTGATGTCATTCAGAAACACATTGTCAACTTTCACTGCTATGCGGACAACACACAGGTGTACATTTCGATGAAACATGGCGAAGCCCCAAAATTGCCTACCCTGGAAGCCTGTGTTTCAGACATAAGGAAGTGGATGGCGGCAAATGTTTTACTTTTAAACTCAGATAAAACAGATGCTAGTTTTAGGTCCCAAGAAACAAAGATCTTCTGTTGAATATGACAATTAATCTTGATGGTTGTACAATCGTCTCAAATAAAACTGAAGGACCTCAGCGTTACTCTGGACCCTGATCTCTTGACGAGCATAAAGAAAATTAAGGACAGATTTTTTCCATTTTATGAACGTTGAAAAAATCGAAAACTTTTTGTCCAAAAAGCTGCAGAAAAGCTAATCCATGCTTTTGTCAATTCTAGATTAGACTACTGCAATGCTCTACTCTCCGGCTACCTGGATAAAGCACTAAATAAACTTCAGTTAGTGATAAACACTAGAATCCTGACTAGAACCAACAAATCTGATCATATTACTCCTGTCTACACTGGCTTCCTGTTAAGGCTAGGGCTGATGTCAAGGTTTTACTGCTAACCTACAAAGCATTACATGGGCTTGCTCCTACCTATATCTCCGATTTGGTCCTGCCGTACATACCAGCTAGCCCCCGAATAGCAGCACTGTCGAAACTATTACACTCAACGGAACGACTTGATTAGTGTAGTGTCAACAACGCACCCACTGCCAGCTAGCCTACTTCAGCAGTAGTGTATCATTTTAATCATTTTAGTCAATAAGATTCTTGCTACGTAAGCTTAACTTTCTGAACATTTGAGACGTGTAGTCCACTTGTCATTCCAATCTCCTTTGCATTAGCGTAGCCTCTTCTGTAGCCTGTCAACTATGTGTCTGTCTATCCCTGTTCTCTCCTCTCCGCACAGACCATACAAACGCTCCACACCGCGTGGCCGCGGCCACCCTAATCTGGTGGTCCCAGCGCGCACGACCCACGTGGAGTTCCAGGTCTCCGGTAGCCTCTGGAACTGCCGATCTGCGGCCAACATGGCAGACTTCATCTCAGCCTATGCCTCCCTCCAGTCCCTCGACTTCTTGGCACTGACGGAAACATGGATCACCACAGACAACACTGCTACTCCTACTGCTCTCTCTTCGTCCGCCCACGTGTTCTCGCACACCCCGAGAGCTTCTGGTCAGCGGGGTGGTGGCGCCGGGATCCTCATCTCTCCCAAGTGGTCATTCTCTCTTTCTCCCCTTACCCATCTGTCTATCGCCTCCTTTGAATTCCATGCTGTCACAGTTACCAGCCCTTTCAAGCTTATCATCCTTATCATTTATCGCCCTCCAGGTTCCCCCGGAGAGTTCATCAATGAGCTTGATGCCTTGATAAGCTCCTTTCCTGAGGACGGCTCACCTCTCACAGTTCTGGGCGACTTTAACCTCCCCACGTCTACCTTTGACTCATTCCTCTCTGCCTCCTTCTTTCCACTCCTCTCCTCTTTTGACCTCACCCTCTCACCTTCCCCCCCTACTCACAAGGCAGGCAATACACTCGACCTCATCTTTACTAGATGCTGTTCTTCCACTAACCTCATTGCAACTCCCCTCCAAGTCTCCGACCACTACCTTGTATCCTTTTCCCTCTCGCTCTCATCCAACACCTCCCACACTGCCCCTACTCGGATGGTATCGCGCCGTCCCAACCTTCGCTCTCTCTCCCCCGCTACTCTCTCCTCTTCCATCCTATCATCTCTTCCCTCTGCTCAAACCTTCTCCAACCTATCTCCTGATTCTGCCTCCTCAACCCTCCTCTCCTCCCTCTCTGCATCCTTTGACTCTCTATGTCCCCTATCCTCCAGGCCGGCTCGGTCCTCCCCTCCCGCTCCGTGGCTCGATGACTCATTGCGAGCTCACAGAACAGGGCTCCGGGCAGCCGAGCGGAAATGGAGGAAAACTCGCCTCCCTGCGGACCTGGCATCCTTTCACTCCCTCCTCTCTACATTTTCCTCCTCTGTCTCTGCTGCTAAAGCCACTTTCTACCACTCTAAATTCCAAGCATCTGCCTCTAACCCTAGGAAGCTCTTTGCCACCTTCTCCTCCCTCCTGAATCCCCCCCCCCCCTCCTCCCTCTCTGCAGATGACTTCGTCAACCATTTTGAAAAGAAGGTCGACGACATCCGATCCTCGTTTGCTAAGTCAAACGACAACGCTGGTTCTGCTCACACTGCCCTACCCTGTGCTCTGACCTCTTTCTCCCCTCTCTCTCCAGATGAAATCTTGCGTCTTGTGACGGCCGGCCGCCCAACAACCTGCCCGCTTGACCCTATCCCCTCCTCTCTTCTCCAGACCATTTCCGGAGACCTTCTCCCTTACCTCACCTCGCTCATCAACTCATCCCTGACCGCTGGCTACGTCCCTTCCGTCTTCAAGAGAGCGAGAGTTGCACCCCTTCTGAAAAAACCTACACTCGATCCCTCCGATGTCAACAATTACAGACCAGTATCCCTTCTTTCTTTTCTCTCCAAAACTCTTGAACGTGCCGTCCTTGGCCAGCTCTCCCGCTATCTCTCTCTGTATGACCTTCTTGATCCAAATCAGTCAGATTTCAAGACTAGTCATTCAACTGAGACTGCTCTCCTCTGTATCACGGAGGCGCTCCGCACTGCTAAAGCTAACTCTCTCTCCTCTGCTCTCATCCTTCTAGATCTATCGGCTGCCTTCGATACTGTGAACCATCAGATCCTCCTCTCCACCCTCTCAGAGTTGGGCATCTCCGGCGCGGCCCACGCTTGGATTGCGTCCTACCTGACAGGTCGCTCCTACCAGGTGGCGTGTCGAGAATCTGTTTCCTCACCACGCGCTCTCACCACTGGTGTCCCCCAGGGCTCTGTTCTAGGCCCTCTCCTATTCTCGCTATACACCAAGTCACTTGGCTCTGTCATAACCTCACATGGTCTCTCCTATCATTGCTATGCAGACGACACACAATTAATCTTCTCCTTTCCCCCTTCTGATGACCAGGTGGCGAATCGCATCTCTGCATGTCTGGCAGACATATCAGTGTGGATGACGGATCACCACCTCAAGCTGAACCTCGGCAAGACGGAGCTGCTCTTCCTCCCGGGGAAGGACTGCCCGTTCCATGATCTCGCCATCACGGTTGACAACTCCATTGTGTCCTCCTCCCAAAGCGCTAAGAACCTTGGCGTGATCCTGGACAACACCCTGTCGTTCTCAACCAACATCAAGGCGGTGGCCCGTTCCTGTAGGTTCATGCTCTACAACATCCGCAGAGTACGACCCTGCCTCACACAGGAAGCGGCGCAGGTCCTAATCCAGGCACTTGTCATCTCCCGTCTGGATTACTGCAACTCGCTGTTGGCTGGGCTCCCTGCCTGTGCCATTAAACCCCTTCAACTCATCCAGAACGCCGCAGCCCGTCTGGTGTTCAACCTTCCCAAGTTCTCTCACGTCACCCCGCTCCTCCGTTCTCTCCACTGGCTTCCAGTTGAAGCTCGCATCCGCTACAAGACCATGGTGCTTGCCTACGGAGCTGTGAGGGGAACGGCACCTCAGTACCTCCAGGCTCTGATCAGGCCCTACACCCAAACAAGGGCACTGCGTTCATCCACCTCTGGCCTGCTCGCCTCCCTACCACTGAGGAAGTACAGCTCCCGCTCAGCCCAGTCAAAACTGTTCGCTGCTCTGGCCCCCCAATGGTGGAACAAACTCCCTCACGACGCCAGGACAGCGGAGTCAATCACCACCTTCCGGAGACCCCACCTCTTTAAGGAATACCTAGGATAGGATAAGTAATCCCTCTCACCCCCCCCCTTTAAGATTTAGATGCACTATTGTAAAGTGACTGTTCCACTGGATGTCATAAGGTGAATGCACCAATTTGTAAGTCGCTCTGGATAAGAGCGTCTGCTAAATGACTTAAATGTAAATGTACCTACGAGGACCAAACGGTCACAAAATGCAGGCCTCCTTATTGTCCCTAGAATTTCTCCTATAGAGCTCAATTTTTATGGAATGATCTGCCTATCCATGTGAGAGACGCAGACTCTCGCAGTCTCGAGCTTTAAGACTTTATTGAAGACTCATCTCTTCAGTAGGTCCTATGATTTATTGTAGTCTGGCCCAGGTGGTGCGAATGTGAATGGAAAGGCTCTGGAGCAACGAACCGCCCTTGCTGTCTCTGCTTGGCCGGCTCCCCTCCACTGGGATTCTCTGCCTCTGCCTCTATTACGGGGGCTGAGTCACTAGCTTACTAGTGGTCTTCCATGCCGTCTCTAGAAGGGGTGTATCATTTCAGTGGGTTGAGTCATAGACGTGATCTTCCTGTCTGATTTTGCGCCCCCTCAGGCTCCTGCGGTGGAGATCTTCCAGAGCTATACTCAGCCTTGTCTCAGGGTAGTAAATTGGTGGTCTGTATCTCTCTAAGAGTCGTGGGGGCTGTGCTTTGGCAAAGTGGGTGGGGTTATATCCTGCCAGGATTTCCCTGTCTGGAGCTATCGTCGGCCACAGTTTCCCCCGATCCACCCGTCTCCCATATCTATCCTGCAATAGTCTGTGCCGGGGGGGGACTAGGGTCAGTCTTATCTCTGGTGCAATTTTCCTGTCTTATCTGGTGTCCTGTGTGAATGTATGTATGCTCCCTCTCTCTCTCCCCCCCCAGAGGACCTGAGCCCTAGGATCATGACTCAGGACTACCTGGCTTTGACTCCTAGCTATCCCAGTCCACCTGGTCGTGCTGCTGCTTCAGTTTCTACTGTTCTGCCTACAGCTAGGGAACCCTGACCTGTTCACCGGATGTGCTACCTTGTCCCGGACCTGCTGTTTTTTGACCTTCTCCTCCTCTCTAACACACTTGCTGTCTCGACATCTGAATGCTTGGCTATGAAAAGCCAACGGACATTTACTCATGAGGTACTGACCTGTTGCACCCTCTACAATGGCTGTGATTATTATTTGACCCTGCTGGTCATCTATGAATGTTTGAACATCTTGAATAACAATCTGACCTTAATGGCCATGTTCTGTTATAGATCTCCACCCGGTACAGCCAGAAGAGGACTGGCCACCCCTCAGAGCCTGGTTGCTCTCTTGGTTTCTTCCTTAGGTTCCTTCCTCTCTAGGGAGTTTTTCTTAGCCACCGTGCTTCTAAATCTGCATTGCTTGCTGTTTGGGGTTTTAGACTGGGTTTCTGTACAGCACTTTGAGACATCAGCTTATGTAAAAATGGCTTTATAAATACATTTGATTGATTGAGATTCATTTGAATTGAATACGTCTAGGATCATGGAATGCATTTGTTCAGATTTATAATAAAAAGGTATGTTGCAGGTTGCAGAATTTATATATTTTTCATTTAATGCAACGATGTTGGTTGCTGAAAAGTATGTTTTGAATGATTAAAATGACAACTATTTACTCAAGTAAGCCTATGCAATCCTCAGGCATGGACCTACGCCTGTTCTGTTTTTCTTTTCCCCAGTGCAGTTCATTTTGGAAGATATTTTTGGTGCCCAGTCCTTCAAAAAAGCATGCGAATAATATCCAGTAATATTGTACTTCTTACTTGAAATAATGATAGTAGTATTGCAATAGTATGTGGTGGAAACTGGCTGTTTTCCTCAATGGATGAACTCCAGCAGGCCTGAGGTTTGGACGCCACCTTGTGGGTATTAAGGCGTCCGCATGCTTCCCATCCAAAACAGTTTATGGCGTGCATAGATTGATTACATTTTGTCACTGTTTTGGTGTCATGCAAGCATTTTTTCGGGTGCTCGTGCACAAAAGATTTTTTCCTGAGGCAAGCCGAACCTCAGTAGCCAAAGTCTACACCCCTTTGTCAGTGTTTGGTCAGCAGTAGGGATTCTTCCATGAAGTGTTGGTTGTCATTGAACTAGAGACAATGACACATTGCAATATTGTTGCAAAGGAGGTGCGATGACGCAAAAGCGTAAGAATGGCGGTAAGTTCAGACCGTCGACTCCAGAGTGTATACTGTACCTTCGTCTCCTAAATACAAACCAAGTCATTTTACTTTAGGTCTTCTTACTCTCTTGAGAATCTGGAAATGGAGTCGGTTGGCAGTGGTGAGCTCTCTGAGTTTGAGCCAAACCAGGATGAAGTGGGCCTACCTGCAGCGACCGGTGTGGTAAAGACTTCCAATGTTTGCCCTGTGAATCCTACCGGAGAAGATTTTGGAATGGTGGGAGTGAGATTTTTGGAAAGAGTGGATTGCTACTTTCTGGCCGACCCATATGTTGTGTCAAGCTGGGTAAAGGGAAAACTGGGAATGGATACATACGTGAAAGTTTTGAGAAGTGGATTTGTTTATTTTTTGTGCATCCTCCACCCAGAGGAAACCTGTGGCGTGCTTTGCTCTCCAGAATGAACAGAGCGCCGCTCAAAGGGGTGCTCAGTGGGGTAGCGTTGAGTGTAGAGGTGGATCGAATAAAAAAAATTATGTTCCTGGTGTTTGTGACACAGGCCGTTTAGTGAGACGTGGACCCGGTGGCAATGGCAGGTCTGAGAATACCCTGTCTGTCTTATTGAGCTTTGACACAGAGTGTCTACCTGATTACTTTATATTTTCTATTCTGTCAGGGCATATGTTCCAAACCCGCTACTGTGCTTTACGTGGCAAGGATTCAGACCTGTTGCAGCAGTGTGTAGAAATGTGCAGGAGGGCATAGTCAGAGGCAGTGTACAGTTGGGATAGAGAATGCACTGTGTGTCAACTGTGGGGGTGCCCATGTAGCTGGGGCCGAAGTGCCCTGTGAGAAAGACAGGCTGAGATTGCCAGAGTTTGAGTGGGAATGAAAGTTTACTATGCTGAGGTAGTGAAGAGAGTAGAGGATAGCCCAAGGGTGGGTGATTCAACTGGAAGCCCCCCAGTGAGAAGGCCTGAGAGAGATCTAGAGAGGGTGAGTTTTAGTAAGGTTGGATTTCTTTTGTTTATAGCCATGGTGATCAACTTGACTGCGGAGCAGAAATCACAGAAGATACTGTATGTGGTAGTTGCAGCAACAGATAAATATTTTTGGGTGAGATTTTAGTGCAGAAAATCTTCAAGAAGTTTTGAGAGAATGGGGTTACATCCTCCCATGCCAACGGCCTGGTGTAGGATCGTGTTTTTTTTTGGGGGGGGGGTGTGAATTAGTGCAGGGTTAGATGGTGCAATTTAAGATTTTTTGTATGTGACCCAAATGTGACCTAAAAATGTAAATTAGATTTGAGTTAGATGAATTCAGATTATTTTGATTAAGTACACACTTGCTACGGCAACTCGAGGGACAAACTGTATTATTGCCGCTTTTTTTTCACTCACACCTTTCCTAACCTTAACCTCAGTCTCCTAACCTGCTATGAAAGTCACTTCTAGTAGCTGTATCAAAGTGGCATGAAGTGTGTTTCTCACTTCTCTTCGTCCTGGCAATTGAAACAGAAGTTTACTCTGTATTTTTTTAATGTAACCTTTATTTAACTAGGCAAGTCGGTTAAGAACAAACCGTTATTTACAATGGCTAAGTGGTATTTTGCATTGGTTATCCATTGAAGTTGTAATATTTAATGCATGCAATGGAAAGGGCTGTACATATCATCAACAACCTCAGGAGATCTGACATTGTTTAAACTCTTGTAGACCAAATTTATGAGACGTTATACGTGCCGTATCATCAATTGGACTAGGAAACCGAATGTCAATTGGACATTCGGTTTCCTAGTTTACCAGGCCCAGAACAGAAGTTATTTTGATGACAAATAGCCACCTCAATCTGCAAAATGTAAACCTATCAATGGCATGAAGGCTACTCTAGAGAAAAATTATAACCGGATGACCCACATTGAAAAGTAAAATGAGGATCATGGCGAAATACTAATACAACAAGAGCAGGCTATTAACTACTTAATGGGCCAGGTAGAGGAATTGCAAAAGAAGGGAGAATTGTTGGAAAACCTTTTGCGTCATAATAAAATATTCACATTTTGGGGGTCTCAACCAATGCAGAAAGAGGGCAGAAAATGTCTACATTTGTGGACCAGATGTTGAGGGAGTTCTTGGAAATTGATACTGCTACACCTTTGGTCATGGAGACAGCCCACAGACGGGCAAAAAACATATGCCGACTAACACCGTACCCAAACCGGCTGCGCGCCTATGTGCGCAAATTGATTTTGTTCCCCCACACCAAACGCGATCACGACACGCTGGTTGAAATATCAAAACAAACTCTGAACCAATTATATTAATTTGGGGACAGGTCGAAAAGCATTAAACACTTATGGCAATTTAGCTAGCTAGCTAATTTGTCCTATATAGCTAGCTTGATGTTGCTAGCTAATTTGTCCTGGGATATAACATTGAGTTGTTATTTTACATGAAATGCACAAGGTCCTTTACTCCGACAATTAATCCACACAAATAGTCAACCGAATCATTTCTAGTCATCTCTCCTCCTTCCAGGCTTTTTCTTCTTTGGACTATATGGCATCTAACTTTCATTGTTACCACGATGACGGATCGAACTCAGTTCATCTTTCAATCACCCATGTTGGTATAACCAATGAGGAGATGGGAGAGGCAGGACTTGCACAACGTTCAGCGTCACAAATAGAACTGACTTCTATTTTAGGGCTTGGCAACGCAGACACTCGTTGGTGCAATAATTAAATAACATGTTTCAATTTATTTTGCAGCTCACTCGACGCAAGCAGTATGGTAAACATGTAAGTGGCAAATTGTTGGGCCCAGGAGTGAGAGCGAAGGAATCAAGGCCCAAGAAGTAACAGTAGCCTAAATCTACTGCGAAACATTGTCCAATCCACATTGACTACTGAAGCAACCCCTTCTTAAGAACTTGAAACTACCTGGATTTATGGTCATTATTGGGGCCCATTTGCACGTGAGCTAGCTAATTGCTCACAATGAGGGAATCTTATTTGGACAAATTTACCTACTTGAGCAGTAAGCCTAGGTTTACATGTACAGTTATGTACACAGCCTACACATAGTATATACAATAATGAAATCACCTGGTCCAAACATCCATGGCAAGTCAAGAAAAGCCATTGTAACTTGTCCACACTGCAAACGGTAATTTAAAAACTTCCAAACACATTTATGAAGAAAGCATACACATTGTTTTGAAACCGTGTCGAAGGAAAGATTTTTGGTATGCGAGTGCATTGATGTGAGAAATGGTGTGTTTGCAGTCAAATACATTTTCTGGTCGAGCAACACCCATACATATTGTGAAAGAAACTTTGGCTAATTCAGTTCCAACTGTGTTCAAAACTGTTATGCATGCTGAGGTATAAAAAGCTGTTAATGTACTTTTTCTTTACTTTCACATACACTGTGTTCAGAAACATTGCTCAGATCTTGTCCCCTGGACCTTGGAGGACTTTGTGTGGATGATCAGGTTAGATATTCCTTCAAATTTTTCAAAAAGAATTGTACCATTTGATTATCATTCCTTTATTGAAAATGGTACCTTGTTGACACCACAGGGCCTACCAAAGCAAGGTTTCTCAAACAACTGTGGGGTGTTTGTTTTGATGGTAAGATGCTGGCTATTCACTATATTATAAGTCCTATTTTCTGTTATAACATCTGAAAAGTTATTTTCTGTGCTTGCAGCATGCAAAGCACACTTATTGCTCATACTTTCTTGTTTATTATTCTTGACATTTTTTGGGACCCATTTCCTACAGTTTTTACACTACATACAAAATTCATACATCAAACTCCTGCAGAGCTGGATGCTGTGACATGCTGTGTCTTCTGCATCCTGAAATATATTCCTGGAGGGGAGTTATTATTATTAGTTATAATAACATAACTATCAAACTTAATTTACATTATGCCCTGTACATTGCTATGGAAGCAGTGTGATTTCACTGAGGTATGTATAAATTATGAAATTCTCATCACTAGGTGGATATGTTTTTTTGGATACTCATCCGATTGTGTGATTTTCTTTTAAAAGGAAAACATGCAGCAAATTAGGCAACGGTGGTGCCTAGTTTTCCTGCAGAACTTTCCCATGCCGTAAGTCTTGAACATTAAACTTAATTTGCATTCTTAATCATTTTCACTGTGTCCAAGCTGACCTGAGTATATGTTCATAGTGAATGTGTGCCATTCACTCACTAAGGTCTGAAGAAGAGCGGTTGAAAGATTGAAAAAGGCGGTGAAATCAAAAAGCACTACAGGTAGGTGTCATGATGAGTGGTATAGTCTTAAACCAAGGTTTAGACTTAACCCCCCTTCTCCAATATATTTCAGGATGATGTAGATGTCCCCCCAAGATGTCACATCAGCATCCAGCTCTGCAGGACCAGGTACTGTATAGGCTATTAGCTAAAGTAAGGTGCATTCCTGTACACACATCCCTAGAGGTTCCCTTACATTACTTAATGACCACAATCTGTTTTCTTTCGAGACGATACTGAAAATAAAATGCGCTGTGAACTGGGTAAGTAGTCTGTATGTAATACAGAAGGCTTGTAGCATGGTGAACTGGGAGCTGTGCAGTGGGTAAGTAGTCTGTGTGTAATACTGAAGGCTTGTAGCATGGTGAACTGGGAGCTGTGAACTGGGTAAGTAGTCTGTGTGTAATACTGAAGGCTTGTAGCATGGTGAACTGGGAGCTGTGAACTGGGTAAGAAGTCTGTGTGCAATACTGAATACTTGATGCATGGCAAGATTTAATAGTTGCGATGACTTGTTGAGTAGTTATAGATATCACTGAAAACCCCTTTGGTAATGGTGGCTTTGTTTGCATGGTGGTATTGTGAAAGTGGGGTGTAATATGTCTTGATCACCCAATGAGGCACTACTCTTAATATTTATTCTTCCTTTTTCTTCAAGGAAGCAGATGTTCTTCTAAGGGACACTTTAGAGGCAGCAAGGTGGTGCGAACAACAAACATTTAAAGGCAGTTTCCCTCAGTGTAATTGGGATGGACGTGGAAGACCTCATTATAACCCTTAAAGAACTACGGTTGTATGATGGCCTGGATGAAGAGGAACATATTCTCCAAGGAACCATTCATGTTACAGAAAGATTGAGATGTTCTATGTGGAGGCAGTTGACAAGAAAATGACTCTTTTCTTCTTCTGAGGAGCAGGAGTAAAGACATTTTTGAGTAGTGGCCAAACCTTGTTTTTGTCTGCTGTGTAAATTGTGTTATGTTGTTTAGTAAAGATGTAGAAGTCACCCGAGTCTCCGAACTCTTTACTGGAGCTGGTATAACAGTGTACAAAGCACATTCAGCTTGTCAGTATGTCTATATGGTATAGTCTGTCTCCATTCTCATGAGGAAAGTAAATAGCATTATAAAATCAGGATAGGTAGTAACTGTATATGCTCAATGGAATATAATTCCAAGTTAAAATTGTTGATAAATGTTAACAGTACATGACATACTTAAGTCTGTTCACAACAACATCAGTAGCTTGTCTCATAGCATGAAGCAAAACATGTTAACACATCTGCTGGTACCACTTTATAATATTTCTTCAAATATTAAATACGCTTGAATTCAATGTGTGCCTTGTGCAAACATGTGCGACTTTCATATCAGATGGACAAAAGGGTGGGAGGGGTCAAACATTTGACTCAGTCCACATTGCAGCCAGGGATACTTGCATATTTTGGTGTGAAGTTCTCCATGTGTTATTCAACCAGACCCATGCCATCTCCTTCTAGGCATTGTTCCTGTAGATACACTCCATTTAAATTGAGAGATTCTTTAAGCAGCAGCAATGAAATGTGTAACAAAATGCTGGAAAAATTAACATGCACCCTCAAAAGACGTTGTTAGGTCTATGCGGGGAACTTGCTGATATGGTGAGAATTACAATCTTGCAACAATCACACCATCCAGAAGGCAAGGTCAGTACAGGTGCATCAAAGCTGGGAAAGAGAGATTGAAAAAGAGCTCTCTCAAGACAATCACTGTTAAACAGCCATCACTAACACAGGGGTTGCTGCCTACATACATGACATCATTGGCCACTTTAATGTTCACATATCTCAACTGTATTTTATACAATTTATTGCATCTTACCTACACCGCTCAGTCATTGCTCATCCATATATTCCATTACTTAGATGTGTGTATTAGGTAGTTGTGGAATTGTTAGATATTACTGTCAGAACTAGAAGCATTTCGCTACACTCGCAATAACATCTGCTAACAATGTGTATGTGACCAATAACATTTGATTTGAAGGTGTCTGGTCAGAGTTCTTGATATATCGTACTGGTCTTATTCTGTAATTTGAGGTTGTTTCTCTGTGGCTCTATCCAAATTGTATTCTTAAGACTCTTGAAATATTTGCTCTATACAGCAAAAATGTACCCTTAACATGTGAATGTAATTACACTCACACAAAGATGTGTATATGGTATATGCTCTTGAATACAAATATGGTAGAAAATAATTTACCGCTGTTTAAGTGGCTGATGATTGTTCCATGAACAGACACTTATATGGGTTGTATATTTAACACATCTGCACCAAAACAAATTACAAATGGTAACTGGTCTTACATATAAACAAGTAACGACTTTATTGAAATAAGTTTAGGGGAATACACGGTCATTAAACCTGAAAACAAAGTGCAAGTTACATTGCCATAAGGACCATAACATTATACAACATTCATCTCAGGGATATTGTAATCAAAATGGATTTGGAAAGACATGATAAGAATAAGGCATTTAATAATAATTGACATTTACATGGCTGTTCATCCATTCCATTAGGCCTCAGAACAGAAAGAATTTAAAAGCCAAACATTATTTTAGTATTTTCATTTCCAAGGCCATGAATCAACATGCAGGATGTATGGAATAAAGGGAACACCCCCTATATACATAGAATCACTTGTCACTTGAATAATGTTTACATACTGCTTTACTCATCTCATGTATATACTGTATTCTATTCTAATGAATTTTAGTCGATGCCACGCCGACATTTCTCGATCTAATATTTATATATTTCTTAATGCCATTCTTCTGTTTTTAGATTGTGCATCGTTGTGAATCATTTTTAGATACTACTGCACTGTTGGAGCTAGGAACACAACCATTTTGCAACAAAATCTGCTAGATATGTGTATGTGACCAATACAATTTCATTACATTAATATACACTGTGCAGTTAGAAAGTATTCTTTTGCTCTGACATGCACTGTCAACTTGTGGGATCTTATATAGACAGGTGTGCGCCTTTCCAAATAATCTCTAATCAATTGAATTTACCACAGGTGGACTCCATGTTGTAGAAACATATCGTGGATGATCAATGGAAACAAGACGCACCTGGGCTCGAGTATCAAAGCAAATGGTCTGAATATTTTTAGCAAAAATGTCATAACTATTTTCGCTTTGTAATTATGGGGTAATGTGTGTAGATTGTTTAGGATTTAAAAAAAATCAATTTTAGAATAAGGCTGTAACGTAACAATGTGGGAAAAGTTGAGTTATTGAGCCCATTGTGTGCGATAACTGGTTAGCTACCTAGTTTAGCTACAAACACGAAGTGGCCTGGTCAGTATTTAAAACAACTAACTAGCCAAGCTAACTAAACATGATTTACGATAGACTTGGAGTTGAGATTGCCTAGCTAGATGGTGAGCGAGCTAGCCACAATACAGTCGAATTTAATGTAGATAGCTAGTTTACTTCGCTGCTATTGGCATACAGTTAGCTTGCTACCTAGCAATACCACCGAATTAAAATGCTGAGCCAACCAAAACAATTAAGGAATTTTAGCATGTTATCACAACATCCGACCTTTTCCATTCTATCCCCCGGACTACACTAGCTAGACATTCGACCACATACGTACCCACTCAACCTTCCATAGCAGTTAGCGCTGTAACTCACATTATGTCTTTCAAAGACGCTTGCGCAGATATTTCTACGTACAGTCGCCCACTCTCCCCCCTGGCTTTCGGTTCTCGCTACATGAGCGGTTTGGTTATTCTAATATAGTCACTATATTGCTGTCAGTTGAATAGTACGTCACAATTGACAATACGGAACATATAACGCCTATACAAATGGTCACGTAATTCACGTAGTCGAGTGAGGCAAGCACGCTTCCGGTTGCCTCACTCGACTACGTGAATTACGTGACCATTTCGTCCACGATAGTTTAAACAATGTCAGATAAACTGAAGTTGCTGAATATATGTTAAGGTGAGCCTTTTCAATTGCATGGAGTGAATATTCAAACTTCCACGGATAACCAATGGTAAAAGCGTCTACCAAACGGTGTCAATTGCTCATAAGAGAGCGGAGGAGGCGAAGTGAGAGATTTAATTCTAGCCAACATATGTCCAAAATCAACCCAATGCGTTTCTAATGGGTTTATTTTGGAACTTAACTTGTAGTGTGCCTTTCAGCCTTTGGGACAATGACTCCCATTGTTAGGGCGGAGACATGAGCGTCTCGTCATTATATAAAACACATCTGATTATGAGCGTGGGATAAATCTCTTGAATCATACATACCCTTACCTCGGTGTGACTGGAGCATTTTCCTCCGAATTAACGGCAACGTTTGGCTTCAATCTCTTAACTTTTAAAAGTGTTGAATTACAACTATTTCCAACGAAATGAAGCGGTATGTTTTTCTGGGTGTTCTTTCGATGTATTACCTCCAGGTGTCGAGCTCTGCCGCGCACGGGTGTTTCTGCCAGGTAATCAATGCTTTTCGGCTACTAGTATTTTGCTGCTGTCTACTAGACATTTATATTGGTTTGATATTTGTTGCACTATGACGAATGCCTCGGAAACTTTTAGAACACATTCTGGGATATTTTCAAAATCTAGCCTACCCATTGATTCTTGAGGAATATAACTTATCAATGAGCTGGTACAACTACTGTCTTACTATATAATAACCTAAAATAGGTTCTATGCCTCCATTAGGTTTTGTTGCTCAAGAGTCGCTGTAAACAATGTTTAACTTAAAAATATGTGACTCACCTGGATTCGGTTTTATGTAGCAACATTTGAAATTGGTTTGTTTACATTGGATAAAAGTAGAGACTCAGAGCTACAAAATTAGTCATACAAAGCATATATATCATATATATTTTTTAGAAACAATGGGAACGTAATTGTGCTTTGTATGTTGATACACCTATAAACTCACTTTTGAGAAAATGGCCTTAGAATTTTTGGTACCTACTGGAGAGCTCTCCTTTATCTACACCCATTCAGCATTGTTCACACCCTCTTAAGCCAGCCCCACCCATCTCTTTAAGGATTCACATGAGGTCATGTGCTAAACATTGTGTAGTGTAGGTAAGACTAAAAGTGGTAGTAGCCTACAATAAGAAAATATTCCAGGTAAACAGTGTCCAGATAAAAATATTTTATAAATATTAGATGACACTTACCCAGACACTCTTGTCTAAATTGATGGGTCATGTGAAAGAAATGCTATAAACCCCAGCCACATCCAGTGGTAGAAAAAGTACTAAATTGTCATAGTTGAGTAAATGTATAAATCATTTGAAATTCCTTATTGAATCAGACTGCACAATTTTCATTTTTTAAAATAAATTATTGACGGATATTCAGGGGCACACTCCAGCACTCAGACATAATTTACAAATGAAGCGTTTGTGTTTAGTGAGTTTGCCAGATCAGATGCAGTAGGGATGTTCTCTTGATAAGTGTGTGAATTAGACAATTTTCCTGTCAAAAGAGTACTTTTGGGTGTCAGGGAAAATGTATTGTGTAAATAGTACATTATTATTATTTATTATTTATTTTATTTATTTAACCATTATGTAACCAGGCAAGTCAGTTAAGAACAAATTCTTATTTACAATGACGGCCTACCAAAAGGCCTCCTGCGGGGACCAGGGCGTGAGATTAAAATAAATAAATGCAATATAAATATAGGACAAAACACGCATCCCAACAAGAGACAACACAACATAAAGAGAGACCTATAAGACAACATAGCAAGGCAGCAACATAACAACAACATGGTAATAACACAACATGGTAGCAGCACAAAACATGGTACAAACATTGGGCACAGTCAGAGACAACAATACATCAAACAAAGCAGCCACAACTGTCAGTAAGAGTGTCCATGACTGAGTCTTAGAATTTTTTTTATTTTATTTTTTATTTCACCTTTATTTAACCAGGTAGGCTAGTTGAGTACAAGTTCTCATTTGCAACTGCGACCTGGTCAAGATAAAGCATAGCAATTCGACACATACAACACAGTTACACATGGATTAAACAAAACATAGTCAATAATCCAGTAGAACAAAATAAAACAAAAAGTATATTTACAGTGAGTGCAAATGAGGTAAGATAAGGGAGTTAAGGCAATAAATAGGCCATGGTGGCGAAGTTATTACAATATAGCAATTAAACACTAGAATGGTAGATGTGCAGAAGATGAATGTGAGATACTGGCGTGCAAAGGAGCAAGATAAATACAGTATGGGGATGAGGTAGGTAGATAGATGGGCTGTTTACAGACGGGCTATGTACAGGTGCAGTGATCTGTGAGCTACTCTGACAGCTAGCGCTTAAAGCTAGTGAGGGAGATATGAGTCTCCAGCTTCAGAGATTTTTGCAGTTCGTTCCAGGCATTGGCAGCAGAGAACTGAGAGGAAAGACAACCAAAGGAGGAATTGGCTTTGGGGGTGACCAGTGAGATATACCTGCTGGAGCACGTGCTACGAGTGGGTGCTGCTATTGTGACCAGTGAGCTGAAATAAGGCAGGGCTTTACCTAGCAAAGACTTGTAGATAACCTGTAGCCAGTGGGTTTGGCGACGAGTATGAAGCGAGGGCCAACCAACGAGAGCGTACAGGGCGCAATGGTGGGTAGTGTATGGGGCTTTGGTGACAGAACGGATGGCACTGTGATAGACTGCATCCAGTTTGTTGAGTAGAGTCTTGGGGGCAATTTTATAGATGACATCACTGAAGTCGAGGATCGGTAGGATGGTCAGTTTTACGAGGGTATGTTTGGCAGCATGAGTGAAGGATGCTTTGTTGCGATATAGGAAGCCGATTCTAGATTGAATTTTGGATTGGAGATGCTTAATGTGAGTCTGGAAGGAGAGTTTACAGTCTAACCAGAAACCTAGGTATTTTTAGTTGTCCACGTATTCTAAGTCAGAGCCGTCCAGAGTAGTGATGCTGGATGGGCGAGTAGGTGCGGGCAGTGATCAGATGAAAAACATGCATTTAGTTTTACTTTCATTTAAGAGCAGTTGGAGGCCAAGGAAGGAGAGTTGTATGGCATTGAAGGTTGTCTGGAGGTTAGTTAACACAGTCAGTGTCCAAAGGGGCCAGAAGTATACAGAATGGTGTCATCTGCGTAGAGGAGTATCAGAGAATCACCAGCAGCAAGAGCAACATCATTGATGTATACAGAGAAGAGAGTCGGCCCGAGAATTGAATCCTGTGGCACCCCCATAGAAACTGCCAGAGGCCTGGACACTGAACTCTGTCTGAGAAGCAGTTGGTAAATCAGGCGAGACAACCATTTGAGAAACCAAGGCTGTCGAGTCTGCCAATAAGAATGTGGTGATTGACAGAGTCTAAAGCCTTGGCCAGGTAGATGAATACGGCTGCACAGTAGTGTCTTATCGATGGCGGTTATGATGTCGTTTAGAACCTTGAGTGTGGCTGAGATGCACCCATGACCAGCTCTGAAACCAGATTGCATAGCGGAGAAGGTACGGTCGGATTCGAAATGGTCTGTAATCTGTTTGTTGACTTGGCTTTCGAAGACCTTAGAAGGACAGAGTAGGATAGATTTAGGTCTGTAGCAGTTTGGGTCTAGAGTGTCACCCCCTTTGAGGAGGGGGATGACCGCGGCAGCTTTCCAATCTTTGGAAATCTCAGACAATACGAAAAAGAGGTTGAACAGGCTAGTAATAGGGGTTGCAACAATTTTGGCAGATTATTTTAGAAAGAGAGTGTCCAGATTGTCTAGCCCGGCTGATTTGTAGGGGTCCAGATTTTTTCAGAACATCAGCTCTCTGGATTTGGGTGAAGGAGAAATGGTGGGGGCTTTTGCGGGTTGCTGTGGAGGATGCCGGGCAGTTGACTGGGGTGGCCAGGTGGAAAGCATGGCCTGCTGTAGAGAAATGCTTTTTAAAATTCTCAGTTATAGTGGATTTATCGGTGGTGACCGTGTTTCCTAGCCTCAGAGTAGTGGGCAGCTGGGAGGAGGTGCTCTTATTCTCCATGGACTTTACAGTGTCCCAAAACTTTTTTGAATTTAGTATTACAGGATGCAAAATTTGCAAAAGTTTGATAAAGCTAGCCTTAGCTTTCCTAACTGCCTGGGGCTATTCAACGCTAATGCAGAATGCCACAGGATGTTTTTGTGCTGGTCAAAGGCTGACAGGTCTGGAGTGAACCAAGGACTATTCCTAGCTCTAAGATTTTTGACTGTGGCACGCTTATTTAAGATGGTGAGGAAGCCACTTTTAAAGAATAGCCAGGCATCATCTACTGACGGGATGAGGTCAATGTCATTCCATGATACCCCGGCCAGGTCGATTAGAAAGGCCTGCTCGCATAAGTGTTTTAGGGAGCGTTTGATAGTTATGAGGGATGGTCGTTTGGTCGCAGACCCATTATGGATGCAGGCAATGATGCAGTGATCTTGATTGAAAACAGCAGAGGTGTATTTGGAGGACGAGTTAGTTAGCATGACATATATGAGGGTGCCCGTGTTTCCGGATTTGGAGTTGTACCTGGTAGGTTCATTGATAATTTGTGTGAGATCGAGGGCATCAAGCTTAGATTGTAGGATGGCCGGGGTGTTAAGCATGTCCCAGTTTAGATCACCTAGTAACACGAGCTCTGAAGATAGATGGGGGGGGCAATCAATTCACATATGGTATCGAGGGCACAGCTGGGGGCAGAGGGAGGTCTATAGCAAGTGGCAACAGTGAGAGACTTGTTTCTGGAAAGGTGAATTGTTAGAAGTAGAAGCTCGAATTGTTTGTACAGACTTGGATAGTAATACAGAACTCTGCAGGCTATCTTTGCAGTAGATTGCAACACCGCCCCCTTTGGCAGTTCTATCTTGGTGGAAAATCTTATAGTTAGCCATGGATATTTCAGGGTTTTTGGTGGTTTTCCTAAGCCAGGATTCAGACACCGCTAAGACATCCGGGTTGGCAGAGTTTGCTAAAGCAGTGAGTAAAACAAACTTAGCTGATTCTATACCAATTTACAGAGGCCAGTTCATGAAGGAAGGCTTGCTCATTAAAGTTTTTTATTAAGCGTTTATGACAAATCAGGACAGGTCGTTTCACTGAACAGCCATTACGAACACAGGCTGTAAAATAGTGATCACTTAGGTTATTACAGAAAATACCAGATTGATACCTATCCGGATTATTTGTGAGGATAACATTGAGGAGAGTAGCCTTTTCTGGTTGTTGGGAGTCATACCTTGTGGGATTGGTGATAATCTGAGAAAGAGTTAGGGAGTCCCATTGCTTTAGGACTTGGTCAGGAGGTTTAAGCATATCCCAGTTTAGGTCACCTAGCATGACAAATTCAGACTTAGTGTAAGAGGCCAAGAGAGAGCTTAGGGTACAGGCCGATGCTGATGGAGAAGGATAGCACCTAGCAACAGTCAACAAAGAGCTATTTTGAAAGTTTAATGCTTAAAACCAGCAAATCAAATTGTTTGGGGATAGACTTGGTGGAGACAACCGAGCACTAAAGATTGCCACTCCCCCACCTTTGGAAGAGCTGTCTTGCCGAATAAAGGTTATAACCAGAAAGATTAACATCAGTATTCAAAACACGCTTCCTTAACCACATCTCAGTAATGACCAACACATCTGGATTGGAGCGGTGAACCCACACTTTCAATTGATCCATTTTAGGTAATAAGCTTCTAGTGTTAATGTGCAAAAAAAACAGTCTTTTTCGAGAGCAGAAATTAGTGGAGCAGATATCAGAGCACAAGTCAGAATTGGGGCTAGCAACAGTAGACGGGCCAGAGTGTATATGCACATTTCCAGATATCATCAACAGTAATACAATCAAGGCATGGTATAGTATAGGTATAGCTCTGCAGTGTTGATTTATGACATCTGAATGTGCATCAGATGGCAACAAGATCATATAGTACAGCAATTTCATCAGGTAACATGAATACAAAGCTGGCGAGAGGTGGTTAGAGTATGATGGGAGGCCAACAGTCTTTGTAACCAATAGAGAGTCAGAATCCCGAGTGTGGGAACAAACAGACTGTGAAGTAAAAGTTTCCAGAAATAGTAAAGTAATGTACAGATACCCCCCAAAAAATACTGAAGTAAAAATACTGTAAAGTACTATTTAAGTACTTTTGACCACTGCCCATATGCCTTCACACCAGTACATTAGCATACTCTAAATACTGATACACACACACTTAGTATTTCATACATGCTGAAAGTTAAGGCCATCCTACCTGAATTTAAAACTGAGCGAGGTGCACATGTACAGTACATAAACAGATGGATGTGCCATATATTTATGTAGTGAATACTTGATACAGTCACATATTGTTGTGGTATGTCACAAAATCATCTTACGACCACACATCAATTATATTGCTAAGTGGATGGGTCTCTACAGAAGGTGTAAACGGTACAGCCAAATGTTTACTTGCATAGTAGCAAAATCAGAAATAGATACTGTATATTATTTTAACACTATGTACAAGAACAATATCAATAACGATAACAGTGATAGACAATGTAAACTCAGCAAAAAAAGAAACGTCCAATCACTGTCAACTGCGTTTATTTTCAGCAAACTTAACGTAAATATTTGAATGAACATAAGATTTGATAACTGAGACATAAACTGAACAAGTTCAACAGATGGTGACTAACAGAAATTGAATATTGTGTCCATGAACAAAGTGGGAGTCAAAATCAAAACTAACAGTCAGTATCTGGTGTGGCCACCAGCTGCATTGAGTACTGCAGTGCATCTACTCCTCGTGGACTGCCCCAGATTTGCCAGTTCCTGCTGTGAGATGTTACCACACTCTTCCACCAAGGCACCTGCAAGTTCCCGGACATTTCTGGGGGAATGGCCCTAGCCCTCACTCTCCGATCCAACGGGTCCTAGACGTGCTCAATGGGATTGAGATCCGGGCTGTTCGCTGGCCATGGCAGAACACTAACATTCCGGTCTTGCAGGAAATCATGCACAGAACGAGTATTATGGCTGGTGGCATTGTCATGCTGAAGGGTCATGTCAGGGTGAGCCTGCAGGAAGGGTACCACATGCGGGAGAATGATGTTTTCCCTGTATCGCACAGCGTTGAGATTGCCTACAATAAGAACAAGCTCAGTCTGATGATGCTGTGGCACACCGCCCCAGACCATGAAGGATCCTCCTCCTCCAAATCGATCCTGCTCTAGAGTACAGGCCTCGGTGTAATGCTCATTCCTTCGACGATAAACGCAAATCCGACCATCACCCCTGGTGAGACAAAACCGCGAGTCATCAGTGAACAGCACTTTTTGCCAGTCCTGTCTGGTCCAGCGACGGTGGGTTTGTGCCCATAGGCTGCATTGTTGCCGGTGATGTCTGGTGAGGACATGCCTTACAACAGGCCTACAAGCCCTCAGTCCAGCCCCTCTCAGCCTATTGCGGACAGTCTGAGCACTGATGGAGGGATAATGCATTCCTGGTGTAACTCAGGCTGTTGTTGTTGCCATCCTGTACTTGTCCCGCATGTGTGATGTTTGGATGTACCGATCCTGTGCAGATGTTGTTACACGTGGTCTGCCACTGCGAGGATGATCAGCTGTCTGTCCTGTCTCCCTGTAGTGCTGTCTTAGGCATCTCACAGTATGAACATTGCAATTTATTTCCCTGGCCGCATCTGCAGTACTCATGCCTTCTTGTAGCATCACTAAGGCATGTTCACGCAGATGAGCAGGGACCCTGGGCATCTTTCTTTTGGTGTTTTTCAGAGTCAGTAGAAAGGCTTCTTTAGTGTCCTAAGTTTTCATAACTGTGACACGAATTGCCTACCGTCTGTAAGTTGTTAGTGTCTTAACTGTTCCACAGGTGCATGTCCATTAACTGTTTATGGTTCATTGAACAAGCATGGGAAACAGTGTTTTAAACCGTTTACAATGAAGATCTGTGAAGTTATTTGGATTTTTACAAATTATCTTTGAAAGACAGGGTCCTGAAAAAGGGGCGTAATTTTTTTTGTGCTGAGTTTAGTTATATGCATACAATCAGGGGTAAAATGAGCAGCAGGATAATAAATAAAGATAAATGATAGCAGCAACGCATGGCGTGTGTGTGTTAGGAGAGAAATAGATTCACTGCAGATAGTGCAGATGGTTGATCCGTCTGAACCACGCATGAACAAGGGAATCTATATTCTGAGAGCCTGTTTCTGTCCTGCCCTTGACTTTGGTGTAGGGTATTGTGATGTCCATAGCCTCTTCGCCGCAAAACTCCCTCATCTTCTCATAAAGATACGTTTGTCTAGCTGTGTCCAGTCCAGGGGGTGCTTGTACAGGTATACCATCTATGTGAGGAAGGATATCAGCATTGTGCAGCAGCTGAAACCTGGTCCTGACAATTCCGAACGCTTCTTGGCGACAACACCAGACTCCAGAGCATCGAAGCTGTAAAACGGAATAATAACAAACAAAAAAATCAGAAAACATTACAACCCCGCACAACATCAATTCACCTCCCATGTTTAAATAAGAAGAATAACCTCATACAATGCCATGAAAATTATTTTGACCTGAATTGCTGGTACAGCTTGATCTGTGGCAGCGGCCTGATGTACGGAGTCAGATGTTATACCGTCTGTAAGACCACGTGTACCAAATCATAGCTTTCCACCAGCACCGTAGCATCCTCCAGTCCAGCCAGCTGTGGGATGTTGACCCCTGTCACATTGCTGTTCTTCACAACACCAGCAATCTCAGACAAAGTGTTCACTTTTGTCTTTCAGAAGCGCTGCTTGATGAGGCCGAAGCACCAGTCGGGGGCAAACTTGGTATGGCCTGTGATCTAGAAGTCAAGGTCCAGACTGATGGAGTTTGTGCATGGTGCATGGTCCAAACCTGTTCTTGTTTTGGCCACTGCAGTTATCACAATTCAGGACCAGACTTGTTTCCCCAACTCAATAGTTGGTGAAGAAATGGTGCATGTAGTTGATGACTGCGCTGCTGCTTTTGTTTGCATGGGCCAGCTCTCTTTATGATGGGATGCATTAGACCATTCTCCTTGTATGACTGGTGGAGGAGAGTCTGGTGTGTTCTACTGATGTTGAAAGACAAATTCCAGATACAAATATTTTTGCATTATTATACAATAGATGCGAAATGGCATTCTGAGATAACCTCAGTAATGTTACACACACTTCATACACGTAAATGAATGTTAGCTAGCAAGCCAGCCATCTAACGTTAGCTAGCTCATAGTAAGCTTTAACTTGGGATCTTTTGTTTAGACATGTAACATTAGCTAGCTAAAAAATAATAATCCCAACCCATAAAGTAACGTTACTAGCAATACAAATTGTCATAGCTAGAGTGACAATTTGTATTGCCAATTAAATTAGGTTCAATGTTAACGTTAGCTAGCTGACAATAGGCCATAACTAGTAATGTGAAATGGCATTCTGAGAAAACATCACTAACAGCAAGCTTTAACTTGGTCTTTTGTTTCGACATGTCAGCAAGCTAAAAAATGTACTATAATCCCAATCCATAGAGTAACATTACTAGCAATACAAACCGATTGTCATAGCTAATGTTAACAATGAACCTAATTTTATTTGGTTAACATTAGCTAGCAAGCCAGCTATCGAACTCCAGCTGGCTAGCTAACAGCAACTTTCTGACAAAATTAGAAACGTATACTATCTGAAACTGTAGCTAGATTCTTACCCGTATACATGGATGAAAGCTTCACAGCACACTGCAACCACTTTCATTAAATAAGACGTCATTTTCATTTAGTTTGCACTGCTTGTTTGGCCCGTTGTGTTCCACTGATTTCAAAACTCGGTCAACTTCTTGGTCAACACTGTTGATCGCCGTTTCTTCCCCATCACCGTCATCAGAAGACTCTACAATGTCTTCTTCAATGAAAATGTTTTGACCGAAATCAGGGATTTCCTCATCGTCTGATTCAGAGAGGCACGATCGTCCTCCAGAAAGTAGTCCATCACAACTTTATCCAACTGACCTTTGTCGTTAGCGCCTGAAATTCAGGGCCTCAATGTAATTGAGAGCAGTAGCAATATATTTGCAGTTCTCCATGGCTAACATTATATCTTTAGAAAAAAATAGAGTAGAAAATATTATCTACACTAAACGAACAGCTCCTTTTATAGACACAAGTTGCTACATCGCAGAACAATCTGAAACTCATCTCTCGGCATGTCCAGCCCACTCATTATCTCAGCCAATCATGGCTAACAGGAAGGTTCCTGGCTTTTTCTTTGGCTAAACCAACAAGGCTTGTAATTTTAAACAACTTTATTTGTATTTACAGATGGCATAAATGTTTGTTATTAAGGAACATGAAAGTTCACATGTTCAAGAAGGCATTTCTGCCAAAAAACATTTTGATAAAACAATATTTTTTACTTTCAAATGGCTCTCCTGTGAAGTCGTGACTTGTGACATACGCCTAGTTTCCTGAATCGGGTCACATTTGTTTATGACTGGGATGGGCAACTGATCAATCAAGAGTTAAAGGAAAACTCCACCCCAAAAACTATTTTGCATCATATGATGTTGCATTTTGCAAAATACATAAGGGGATGTATTTTGAAACTTAAATATCTTGAAAACTTTATTGCTGATAAGCTAAACATTTCGGGACTATGTCAATAATGGACTAATGAAACACATGCCAAAATATCATTTTTGGGTAGAATTTTCCTTTGAAATAGTAGAATACACAAGGTGCAATTTTTAAAAATATGGTTGTGCATCAGCAGTTTTTCCTCTTGTTAGGTCAGTCACTGACAGTCAGACAAAATGTTTTTAGATTGGTCTAGCCAGCTATCTAAACTTGAAGTAATCATGATCGAATTACTGACTAGGAGGGCCCCCATTGCTTTTGTTAGTCACTCTCGATCAGATACATAAAAATGCAAACATTTCTCTCCACCCTATGGCAAACTGTTTTCAGATCAAAGTTTGAATTATAGGACCTACAGTTGAAGTAGGCTTACAGTTCATGAAGTACACTTTCTTTTGTCATCACAGGTGACCGGTAGCTTGGAGGACTGCGCTTGTGATGTGGAGACAATTGATGCCTTCAACAATGAGCGACTCTTCCCCAAACTTCAGAAGCTGCTTGAGTCCGACTATTTCAGGTTTTATAAGGCAAGTCAGACTTCTCACACCTGTCACTTCATGTGTCCCAAATACAGTATATCATGATAAAATTTCTATCTCTAAATCTCTACGCCGTTCTTTAGGTGAACCTGAATAAGCCATGTCCATTCTGGACAGACGATGGCCTCTGTGGGCAAAAGAACTGTGCCGTGATCCCATGTCCACCAGTGAGTATCTTTCTAACGTTGGCCTACCTCTGTCACTGATCAAATAATGATTAATATAAGTTGAGTTCCTAGCAATAGAACGGATTTACTGCTTATTAGAGGAGTGACGGCTCTATAACTCACACACACACACATATATATATATATATATATATATATATATATATGGTCGGGTCGCCCATAAAGCTACATCGGTGACCTTTTAAGATTGTACTCATGTTCCACAGAATGAGGTTCCAGAGGGAATCAAAACAAATGGCCATCACAATAAGGTAATATGATTAAGAACTTTATGAAGGGGAATAATTTGAAATGAGGGTCATATCACATAGCTACTGTAGTGCACTTAGGCCATTTACAGTTGAAGTCGGAATACACTTAGGTTAGAGTCATTAAAACTCATTTTTCAAACACTCCACAAATGTCTTATTAACAAACTATAGTTTTGGCAAGTCGGTCAGGACATCTACTTTGTGCATGACACAAGTGATTTTTCCATCAATTGTTAACAAACAAATTATTTCACTGTATCACAATTCCTGTGGGTCAGAAGTTTACATACACTAAGTTGACTGTGCCTTTAAACAGCTTGGAAAATTCCAGAAAATTATGTCATGGCTTTAGAAGCTTTTGATAGGCTAATTGACATAATTTGAGTCAATTGGAGGTGTACCTGTGGATGTATTTCAAGACCAACATTCAAACTCAGTGCTTCTTTGCATGACATCATGGGTAAATCAAAAGAAATCAGCCAAGACCTCAGAAAAAATAAATTGTAGACCTCCACAAGTCTGGTTCATCCTTGGGAGCAATTTCCAAACGCCTGAAGGTACCGCGTTCATCTGTACATACAATAGTACGTACACAAGTATAAACACCATGGGACCACGCAGCCGTCACTCTGCTCAGGAAGGAGACGCGTTCTGTCTTTCTAGAGATGAACGTACTTTGGTGCGAAAAGTGCAAATCAATCCCAGAACAACAGCAAAGGACCTTGTGAAGATGCTGGAGGAAACCGGTACAAAGTATCTGCAGTATATCCACAGTAAAACGAGTCCTATATCGACATAACCTGAAAGGTCGCTCAGCAAGGAAGAGGCCACTGCTCCAAAACCACCATAAAAAAGCCAGACTACGGTTTTCAACTGCACATGGGGACAAAGATCGTACTTTTTGGAGAAATGTCATCTGGTCTGATGAAACAAAAATATAACTGTTTAGAGGAAAAAGGGGGAGGCTTGCAAACTGAAGAACACAATCCCAACCGTAAAGAATAGGGGTGGCAGCATCATGTTGTGGGGGTGATTTGCTGCAGGAGGGACTGATGCACTTCACAAAATAGATGGCTTCATGAGGAACGAAAATTATGTGGATATATTGAAGCATTATCACAAGACATCAGTTAAAGTTAAAGCTTGGTTGCAAATGGGTCTTCCAAATAGACAATGACCCCAAGCATACTTCCAAAGTTGTGGCAAAATGGCTTAAGGACAACAAAGTCAAGGTATTGGAGTGGCCATCACAAAGCCCTGACCTCAATCCTATAGAAGATTTGTGGGCAGAACTGAAAAAGCGTGTGCGAGCAAGGAGTCCTACAAATCGGACTCAGTTACACCAGCTCTGTCAGGTGGAATGGGCCAAACATCACCCAACTTATTGTGGGAAGACTACCCAAAACATTTGACCCAAGTTAAACAATTTGAAGGCAATGCTACCAAATACTAATTGAGTGTATGTAAACTTTTGACCCACTGGGAATATGATGAAATCAATAAATGCTGGAATAAGTAATTCTCTCTACTATTATTCTGACATTTCACTTTCTTAAAATAAAGTGGTGATCCTAACTGATCTAAGACAGGGATTTTTTACTAGGATTAAATGTCAGGAATTGTGAAAAACTGAGTTTAAATGTATGTTAACTTCGGACTTCAACTGTAAATGTGCTAAAACAGTTGAACTATGTTTGTGTGTGTATGCGTGTAGTACTCGGCTGAAGCAAACAACCAGGAGTGTGAGAAGGCTGAGACGCTTGGAGCAGTGGACAGCTCCCTCAGGTAAGGTACGAGTTCTATGACAAGTCTGATGTAGCATTAGGCAGGAATAGGCGGCCGCCCATGGCGGCAGATTGACGAGGGTGGCATTTTCTGAGCACAACTGACCAAGACGCACCTCCAACAACAAATAAAACCTCACATAATTCTTCCCAAAAACAATGACAATTTCTCTCAAAAAGCATATGGGCTTTCAAGGTGAGCACTGATGACGCTCTGTGATAAACAGTGCCAACTTTGTCAAAGGCAGGGGCGCTTAATATTTTGCTTGTCCATTCCCAGCGTGCCACTCCAGGGTGCTGTTGGACAGACTAATCGCTGCGGCACTCTACCTTTTTCATCAAAAACACAATCGAACATAAAACATGTAGCAGATATAATCTGTCCTATGTGATCTTTTCTGTAGCCTACAGACTTGGAGATAAAATGTATGATAATATGAATAAACGGACACTTTTTACATCATGCATCAGGTTTCTCGTTCAAATAGCCTAACTTAAATGGAGCTCTTCAAATAAAAAATGCGCTGGGCCTTATGAGTGATGCAGCGGTCTAAGGCACTGCATTGCAGTGCTTGAGCCATCAATACAGACCTGGGTTCGATCCCAGGATGTGTCACAACCGGCCGTGACCGGAAGTCCCTTAGGGCACCACACAATTGGCTCAGAGTTGTCTGGGTTGGGGGAGGGTTTGGCCAGGGGGTTTTACTTGCCTTATCGCGCTCTAGCAGCTCCTTGTGGCGGGCCGGGCGCCTGCAGGCTGACCTCCGGTCATCAGTTGAACGGTGTTTCCTCCGGCACATTGGTGCAGCTGGCTTCCTGGTTAAGCCGGCGGGTGTTAAGAAGCGCTGTTTGGCGGTCATGTTTCGGAGGACGCATGACTCGAACTTAGTCTCTCCAGACCATTAGGGAGTTGCAGCTATGAGACAAAATCGTAATTGGATTGCAATTGGATATTACAAAATTGGGGTGAAAAGTGGGTCAAATACAACCAAAGAAATAATAATAATGCGCTGACATGTTAACAATCAACATATTTTAAAACCAGGTCAAAGTAAAAAAAAAAAATATTTTTTATTTTTATTTCACCTTTATTTAACCAGGTAGGCTAGTTGAGAACAGGTTCTCATTTGCAACTGCGACCTGGCCAAGATAAAGCATAGCAGTGTGAACAGACAACACAGAGTTACACATGGAGTAAACAATTAACAAGTCAATAACACAGAGAAAAAAAGGGGAGTCTATATACAATGTGTGCAAAAGGCATGAGGAGGTAGGCAAATAATTACAATATTGCAGATTAACACTGGAGTGATAAATGATCAGATGATCATGTACAGGTAGAGATATTGGTGTGCAAAAGAGCAGAAAAGTAAATAAATAAAAACTGTGGGGATGAGGTAGGTGAAAATGGGTGTGCTATTTACCAATAGATTATGTACAGCTGCAGCGATCGGTTAGCTGCTCAGCTAGCTGATGTTTGAAGTTGGTGAGGGAGATATAAGTCTCCAACTTCAGCGATTTTTGCAATTCGTTCCAGTCACAGGCAGCAGAGTACTGGAACGAAAGGCGGCCGAATGAGGTGTTGGCTTTAGGGATGATCAATGAGATACACCTGCTGGAGCGCATGCTACGGATGGGTGTTGCCATCGTGACCAGTGAGCTGAGATAAGGCGGAGCTTTGCCTAGCATGGCCTTGTAGATGACCTGAAGCCAGTGGGTCTGGCGATGAATATGTAGCGAGGGCCAGCCGACTAGAGCATACAAGTCGCAGTGGTGGGTAGTATAAGGTGCTTTAGTGACAAAACTGATGGCACTGTGATAAACTGCATCCAGTTTGCTGAGTAGAGTGTTGGAAGCAATTTTGTAGATGACGTCGAGGATCGGTAGGATAGTCAGTTTTACTAGGGTAAGTTGGCAGCGTGAGTGAAGGAGGCTTTGTTGCGGAATAGAAAGCCGATTCTTGATTTGATTTTCGATTGGAGATGTTTGATATGGGTCTGGAAGGAGAGTTTGCAGTCTAGCCAGACACCTAGGTACTTATAGGTGTCCACATATTCAAGGTCGGAGCCATCTAGTGTGGTGATGCTAGTCGGGCATGCGGGTGCAGGCAGCGATCGGTTGAAAAGCATGCATTTGGTTTTACTAGCGTTTAAGAGCAGTTGGAGGCCACGGAAGGAGTGTTGTATGGCATTGAAGCTCGATTGGAGGTTAGATAGCACAGTGTCCAAGGACGGGCCGGAAGTATACAGAATGGTGTCGTCTGCGTAGAGGTGGATCAGGGAATCGCCCGCAGCAAGAGAAACATCATTGATATATACAGAGAAAAGAGTCGGCCCGAGAATTGAACCCTGTGGCACCCCCATAGAGACTGCCAGAGGACCGGACAACATGCCCTCCGATTTGACACACTGAACTCTGTCTGCAAAGTAATTGGTGAACCAGGCAAGGCAGTCATCTGAAAACCCGAGGCTACTGAGTCTGCCGATAAGAATATGGTGATTGACAGAGTCGAAAGCCTTGGCCAGGTCGATGAAGACGGCTGCACAGTACTGTCTTTTATCGATGGCGGTTATGATGTCGTTTAGTACCTTGAGTGTGGCTGAGGTGCACCCGTGACCGGCTCGGAAACCGGATTGCATAGCGGAGAAGGTACGGTGGGATTCGAGATGGTCAGTCACCTGTTTGTTGACTTGGCTTTCGAAGACCTTAGATAGGCAGGGCAGGATGGATATAGGTCTGTAACAGTTTGGGTCCAGGGTGTCACCCCCTTTGAAGAGGGGGATGACTGCGGCAGCTTTCCAGTCCTTGGGGATCTCAGACGATATGAAAGAGAGGTTGAACAGGCTGGTAATAGGGGTTGCGACAATGGCGGCGGATAGTTTCAGAAATAGAGGGTCCAGATTGTCAAGCCCAGCTGATTTATACGGGTCCAGGTTTTGCAGCTCTTTCAGAACATCTGCTATCTGGATTTGGGTAAAGGAGAACCTGGAGAGGCTTGGGCGAGGAGCTGCGGGGGGGCCGGGGCTGTTGGCCGAGGTAGGAGTAGCCAGGCGGAAGGCATGGCCAGCCGTTGAGAAATGCTTGTTAAAGTTTTCGATAATCATGGATTTGTCGGTGGTGACCGTGTTCCCTAGCCTCAGTGCAGTGGGCAGCTGGGAGGAGGTGCTCTTGTTCTCCATGGACTTCACAGTGTCCCAGAACTTTTTGGAGTTGGAGCTACAGGATGCAAACTTCTGCCTGAAGAAGCTGGCCTTAGCTTTCCTGACTGACTGCGTGTATTGGTTCCTGACTTCCCTGAACAGTTGCATATCGCGGGGACTGTTCGATGCTATTGCAGTCCGCCATAGGATGTTTTTGTGCTGGTCGAGGGCAGTCAGGTCTGGAGTGAACCAAGGGCTGTATCTGTTCTTAGTTCTGCATTTTTTTGAACGGAGCATGCTTATCTAAAATGGTGAGGAAGTTACTCTTAAAGAATGACCAGGCATCCTCAACTGACGGGATGAGGTCAGGATACCCGGGCCAGGTCGATTAGAAAGGCCTGCTCACAGAAGTGTTTTAGGGAGCGTTTGACAGTGATGAGAGGGTGGTCGTTTGACTGCGGCACCGTAGAGGATACAGGCAATGAGGCAGTGGTCGCTGAGATCCTGGTTGAAGACAGCGGAGGTGTATTTGGAGGGCCAGTTGGTCAGGATGACGTCTATGAGGGTGCCCTTGCTTACAGAGTTAGGGTTGTACCTGGTGGGTTCTTTGATGATTTGTGTGAGATTGAGGGCATCTAGCTTAGATTGTAGGACTGCCGGGGTGTTAAGCATATCCCAGTTTAGGTCACCTAGCAGAACAAACTCTGAAGCTAGATGGGAGCTGAGGGGGGTCGGTAGCAGGCGGCAACAGTGAGAGACTTATTTCTGGAGAGAGTAATTTTCAGAATTAGTAGTTCGAACTGTGTGGGTATGGACCTGGAAAGTATGACATTACTTTGCAGGCTATCTCTGCAGTAGACTGCAACTCCTCCCCCTTTAGCAGTTCTATCTTGACGGAAGATGTTATAGTTGGGTATGGAAATCTCTGAATTTTTGGTGGCCTTCCTGAGCCAGGATTCAGACACGGCAAGGACATCAGGGTTAGCAGAGTGTGCTAAAGCAGTGAGTAAAACAAACTTAGGGAGGAGGCTTCTGATGTTGACATGCATGAAACCAAGGCTTTTTCGATCACAGAAGTCAACAAATGAGGGTGCCTGGGGACATGCAGGGCCAGGCTTTACCTCCACATCACCCGCGGAACAGAGAAGGAGTAGTATGAGGGTGCGGCTAAGGGCTATCAAAACTGGTCGCCTAGAGCGTTGGGGACAGAGAATTAGAGGAGCAGGTTTCTGGGCATGGTAGAATATATTCAGGGCATAATGCGCAGACAGGGGTATGGTGGGGTGCGGGTATGGCGGAGGTAAGCCCAGGCACTGGGTGATGATGAGAGAGGTTTTATCTCTGGACATGCTGGTTGTAATGGGTGAGGTCACCGCATATGTTGGAGGAGGGACAAAGGAGGTATCAGGGGTATGAGGAGTGGGACTAGGGGCTCCATAGTGAACTAAAACAATGATAACTAACCTGAGCAACAGTATACAAGGCATATTGACATTTGAGAGAGACATACAGCGAGGCATACAGTAATCACAGGTGTTGAATTGGGAAAGCTAGCTAAAACAGTGGGTGAGACAACAGCTAATCGGCTAGCATAACAACAGCAGGTAAAATGGCATTGACTAGGCAACGGGGCCGACAGATAAAACAAACAAGCAGAATGGAGTACCGTGATTAATGGACAGTCCAGCGTGCATCAGCTATGTAGCCAAGTGATCAGAGTCCAGGGGCAGCGGTGGATGGGGCTGGGCTGGCGAGTGTTATCCAGGTTAAGAAAACTAACAATGACTAAGTAGCTGGTAGCTAAATAGCTTGTAGCTAGCTAGCTGGTAGGTAAATAGCTTGTAGCTAGCTGGTTAGCTTCTGGAGGTTCTTGGGTGTGTTCTGGGCTAAACAAGCTAAACAAGCTAGCAGTTAGCCTGCCGAGTTAGCAAGCAAGGAGATGCGAGGGCTAGTGAGTTAGCCTAGTGAGTTAGCCTTTGGAGGACGTTGCAATGGGGTGAGTCTGTTTATTCCTCTTCATGCGGTGACATCGATAGACCGGTCGTGGATCCGGGTATAGAAGCCCAGGAGTATGCTAGGAGCTCTGGCCGGGCTAGCTTCAAGCTACGTGGGTGGAAACGCTAGCCAGGAGTAATCAACCAGGGTTGCTGTTGACAATATGGAATGGATAATCAGGCTACTTACTACAACTGCTGTCCAGGAGTTTCATCCTGTGGGCAAATTGTCATGACCAGTGGGTTTCAAGTTTGTATCTGCACATTTTTGATGAGCGAAAAATAATCAACTTCTGCATTTCCCGCTGTGTAAACACATTGATTCTCAATGCAAATACGCTCAGGATAACTCCTGATAAAGTTGGGTAGCTGATATTCAGAGCTTAAATAGTTATTGTGATTAGTCACAGTAATCAGGACAAAGTAAGTCAATGCAACTGCCTGTTACAAATGGTAGTTCTACCACATGGATGGGCATTCATACAATTATATTGCGGGCCAACGCTGTAGGCTACACCCCAGTAAGCACAGACCGACATCGTTTTAACATAGATTCTGGACCATATCTGACCCAATCATCTTTTCAACTGTCATTCAGAACCAAAACGGAACCTGATTTCAACATCTGGACAATACGTATTTTGCTTGTTGGGACTATTGTAGTTTTGCAGAAAGCAGCTATTTGTTTTGTCTCTTCTAGGGCGGCAGAACGGCCAGGACCGGGCCTGATACTACTTCCATCTCTTGTGTTGGATCAATAACTTGACATCCCTGTGGTTGTTTCTCTGTGCAGTAAGGAGACCAGACAAGCCCTTCTGGAATGGAACAAGCATGATGACGAGGCAGAGCGATTCTGTGTGATTGATGGTAAGTAAGCCAACCATGTTCTCTTCTCAGTGAAGGATTTTGTCAAATTTAAATATTTTGAATGTTAAACTCGTCCAAATATCTGTGAAGGACAGCTAGACTTAACATTATTTGTGCCTGAGGCAACAGCCTTTCATTCAAGAGGGATGTTAAATCTTCCATCCTCTGAGCATCCTCTTGTGCTGTAGGCTACAGTATCCTGTAGTAGGCTGCAGTATGGTAGAATAGATGCAACAGACTCATCCTCTTTATGAAGGTTCATTCATACGCTGTTTATTCTAAGATGAGGAGTCTCCTGATTCCCAGTATGTGGATCTACTGCTAAATCCAGAGCGCTTCACTGGATACAAGGGGCCCGAGGCCTGGCAAATCTGGAACAGCATCTATGAGGAGAACTGCTTCAAGTAAGACTTGGTTAAACTTTATAATAACTTTCATGAATAAGTCATTATAAATGCTTTATGCATGTCATACATGCTTATGAGTTATAATGCTTATAAATGTTCATAAATGCTTCCCTTGGATGTGAATCAGTTGCCACTTAAACAATGAAATGGCATTGCAATTTAGATTTTGGATATTAACAGTAGGCTACAATATAATTTTCCTCAGACCATACACTGTGAAGCGACCACTAAATCCTATGGCATCTTACAGTGGTAAGTCCACCTGATTTACCCACTGTAGTAATTCCATAATCTTCAAATGCAATAATTAGCTTTAAAGAATAAATTCAAATTGATCTAAGTGTCAAGAATATACAGTATATACAGTGCCTTGTGAAAGTATTCGGCCCCAATGAACTTTGTGACCTTTTGCCACATTTCAGGCTTCAAACATAAAGATATAAAACTGTATTTTTTTGTGAAGAATCAACAACAAGTGGGACACAATCATGAAGTGGAACGACATTTATTGGATATTTCAAACTTTTTTAACAAATCAAAAACTGAAATATTGGGCATGCAAAATTATTCAGCCCCCTTAATTTAATACTTTGTAGCGCCACCTTTTGCTGCGATTACAGCTGTAAGTTGCTTGGGGTATGTCTCTATCAGTTTTGCACATCGAGAAACTGAATTTTTTTCCCATTCCTCCTTGCAAAACAGCTCGAGCTCAGTGAGGTTGGATGGAGAGCATTTGTGAACAGCAGTTTTCAGTTCTTTCCACAGATTCTCGATTGGATTCAGGTCTGGACTTTGACTTGGCCATTCTAACACCTGGATATGTTTATTTGTGAACCATTCCATTGTAGATTTTGCTTTATGTTTTGGATCATTGTCTTGTTGGAAGACAAATCTCCGTCCCAGTCTCAGGTCTTTTGCAGACTACATCAGGTTTTCTTCCAGAATGGTCCTGTATTTGGCTCCATCCGTCTTCCCATCAATTTTAACCATCTTCCCTGTCCCTGCTGAAGAAAAGCAGGCCCAAACCATGATGCTGCCACCACCATGTTTGACAGTGGGGATGGTGTGTTCAGGGTGATGAGCTGTGTTGCTATAACGCTAAACATAACGTTTTGCATTGTTGCCAAAAAGTTCAATTTTGGTTTAATCTGACCAGAGCACCTTCTTCCACATGTTTGGTGTGTCTCCCAGGTGGCTTGTGGCAAACTTTAAACAACACTTTTTATGGATATCTTTAAGAAATAGTTTTCTTCTTGCCACTTACATAAAGGCCAGATTTGTGCAATATACGACTGATTTTTGTCCTATGGACAGAGTGTCCCACCTCAGCTGTAGATCTCTGAAGTTCATCCAGAGTGATCATGGGCCTCTTGGCTGCATCTCTGATCAGTCTTCTCCTTGTATGAGCTGAAAGTTTAGAGGGACGGCCAGGTCTTGGTAGATTTGCAGTGGTCTGATACTCCTTCCATTTCAATATTATCGCTTGCACAGTGCTCCTTGGGATGTTTAAAGCTTGGGAAATCTTCACAACAGTATCTCGGACCTGCCTGGTGTGTTCCTTGTTCTTCATGATGCTCTCTGCGCTTTTAACGGACCTCTGAGACTATCACAGTGCAGGTGCATTGATACGGAGACTTGATTACACACAGGTGGATTGTATTTGTCATCATTAGTCATTTAGGTCAACATTGGATCATTCAGAGATCCTCACTGAACTTCTGGAGAGAGTTTGCTGCACTGAAAGTAAAGGGGCTGAATAATTTTGCACGCCCAATTTTTCAGTTTTTGATTTGTTAAAAAAGTTTGAAATATCCAATAAATGTCATTCCACTTCATGATTGTGTCCCACTTGTTGTTGATTCTTCACAAAAAAATCTTTATGTTTGAAGCCTGAAATGTGGCAAAAGGTCGCAAAGTTCAAGGGGGCCGAATACTTTCGCAAGGCACTGTATTTTGTATTGCAAGTTGCAAATAAAAAATCTTTTGTTTCTTTCCACCCACAGGAACTGATGGTAAGGATCATGTTTACAATTATAGTTTTTTTGGACCATGGAATGTTTGTTCGTTGAGCTCAATGAGTATCCCATAAAATTAATAATCTCATGTCTTTGCAGGGAAGACATTTTACAGTTGGCTGGATGGTAAGCAGTAAAACACTTGTAAGATTGACCAGGTAGCCTAGCAGTTAGAGAGGTTCAAATCCCAGAGCTGACAAGGTAAAAAATCTGCCAATGTGCCCCTGATCAAGGCACTTAACGCTAATTACTCTGGATAAGAGTGTCTGCTAAATTACTAAAATGTAAATCAATGACATCCACTCATTGTCCTATGAATATCTTGAAGCACAATTTCTGATACATATTTACCCCTTTCACACTATTGTTCTGTGCCGAGCTGTCTTGGTTACCGTGCTAGAAAAGGACAATGAGAAAATAAAATATTGGAGCCAGCACATGTTGCTAGGTTGACTGACCAATGAGCCTCAGTTGTCTATCATCCCCGATATCCTCCCAGGCCAGTGTGTGGAAAAGAGGGCTTTCTTTAGGCTCGTCTCTGGGCTCCATTCTAGCATCAACATACACCTGAGTGCCCGGTACCTCCTAGATGGTGAGTCTGTCTCTCTCTCTCTCTCACTCTCTCACACACACAGAGGAAGCTGGTTGGTACACTACATGACCAAAAGTATGTGGACACCTGCTTGTTGAGAATCTCATTACAAAATCATGGGCATTAATATGGAGTTGCCCCCCCTTTGCTGCTATAACAGCCTCTACTCGTCTTGGAAGACTTTCCACTAGATGTTGGAACATTGCTGCTGGGACTTGCTTCCACAGCCACAAGAGCATTAGTGAGGTTGGGCGATTTAAGCCTGGCTCGCAGTCGGTGTTCCAATTCATCCCAAAGATGTTCGATGGAGCTGCATGTTGCCCAGATTAACTGTTATGCCTATACCATATTTACTTTTCACCTCTTTATATCTGCAATGGGAATATGTATTAAAATATGTCCATTGATGAGGGGTGTATCAAAGAACCTGCACAGAAACATCTGCTAGCCCCAACCCCCTTCCCCTAGACAGATAGATCTGAGAGGATTGGACAAGATGTAAGCAAGCCTGTCAGAGAGCAAGGTGGCAATATACTCATTAAATCAAATCCTCTCAGATCTCTACGAGTGTCCAGGGGGTATGGGCCAGTGGTTGTTTCTGGACAGGGCCAAGGTCTCACCTCCTTCCTCCTCCCTCTCAGACAACTGGTTCCAGAAGAAGTGGGGTCACAATGTCTCTGAGTTCCAACAACGTTTCGATGCCCAACTGACCAACGGCGAGGGCCCAAAGAGGCTGCGCAACCTCTACTTCCTCTACCTGATCGAGCTGCGTGCCCTGGCCAAAGTTCTGCCTCTTCTCCAGCGCCCCTCCTTCCAGCTGTACACTGGCCAACCCACCCAGGACCGACAACACAAACGCGTGCTCCTAGAGCTCCTCCAGGTGGCCAAGTGAGTGTACTGCAGCCGAAGAATTACTGGGTCAATACAATTATGTTAAACACTAAACAGAATGTATAAATATGTATTTGGTCACGGTCCAGATGAATTAACAGTATATTGATACACCATGTTAAACAAACAAAGTCATACTGTAGCAGGGTTCACCATCTGGTGGACCGAATTTTGCCTACGGGTGTTTTTTTTGGCCCCCCAAGTTTTCTGAGGAAAGACTAACATTTTTGTAACATTTTTGTTGGACGTAAGACTTTAAAAACAACAGGAAATCAGTTTCAAGTGATTTTCATTCAAGAAATCTGTTCCCAAGTGTTCTCACGCATAATCGAGACACATGATCATATACAAATGTAAGCAAGGTTTGAAATGAAACGCAGCTGAATCTAGTTGATGATAAATGTACTATATTCATGCAGTCTTCATAAGCACTCCATATATGCTTCATAAATAATGTATATGCATATTACATCAAATCAAACATATTTATATAGCCCGTCTTACATCAGCTGATATTTCAAAGTGCTGCATAAAAGCTATATATATGCCAAGCTGATGTACTCTAAAAGGTACCTGCTTGTGTTGTATCATCACAGTGAAAAACTCTTTAACAACCCTCAGGTCTTTCCCTTTGCACTTTGACGAGACGTCTCTGTTTGCTGGGAATAAGGAGGAAGCTACCAATCTCAAGGTAAGTATGCTATAGGCCTACAGTATAGTACTCTTAGAAAACATTGAACTCTATGGGCGTTATGTAGTCATGTGTTGAACTACTAAACCACTATCTGTGCTTCTCTTTCTGTTGTAATTTCTCTTTCTTTTCATTGACATCAGGAGGATTTCAGGCTGACCTTCCGCAACATCTCCAGGATCATGGACTGTGTTGGCTGCTTTAAGTGCAGGCTCTGGGGCAAACTACAGGCGAGTGAACAGGAGAGTCCTCTTAACTCTTTGTGTGTGTGATATTTGACTGCTCAGACATTTTATTTTGGTGATACAAAGATCTACTTTAGTTAGTGAGGTAATATTGTATTGTAGACACCTTGACCAATGTAGAGGGATTGAGGTAACTTAGGTTGTTATGAATAATATAAGTATACACTCTCACTCCATGCAGACTCAGGGGTTAGGCACAGCCCTGAAGATCTTGTTTTCCGAGCGACAGATCGAGGCTCTGCCCAAATCCAGCAGCGCCCGGCTCACTTTCCAGCTCAGTCGCCAAGAGATAGTGTCTCTCCTCAATGCCTTTGGAAGGTACACTAGTTCCTGGCATAGAATTAGATATACTAGAAAAGACATGCCAGTTCAAATCAACATGAAATCTATATGACCCCCACTTCTTTTAACTTTCAACCACTCTTAACTCTACTCAAACCCATTTCACACAGGTACTTCATTGTGTAAATAAAAGGTTTACATTTTGTTTTTCAGGATTTCAACCAGCATCAGAGAGTTGGAGAACTTCCGATCACTGCTGTCTAAGGTCCGGTAGCCTGAACCCACACGTCCCTACAGAGAGCCACATACCCACAAAAGAATGACCAGGCTGATTAGAAATGATTCAAAATACAACAGCATGTAGCTGGGGTATTTGGGGCTGCTGAAAGACACAAGTGAAAGTCCTGACAAGTGACTTACAAGGGATCTAACTAAACAAACAAAGGAACATGGGCCGTAGCCAATCCCCTTTGAGCTACTTGCCAATAAGGGTGTTTTCACACAGTTTTGATCTACAGTTCGAATCAGAGTTTGAGTATTTGTTACATCAAATAACACAGTTTAATTGCAGAATGTTCTGTTGGACCGCAACTTCTGGTATTCTTCAGTTCACGAAAAGAAATAGCTAGCCAGCTACTAAACCCTGTTGCCTAAAGCTAACGCTATAAGCAGCCAGCTAGCTTCATGATGCTAGACCAGACCGGGTTGTGTTGTGAAGCTAGCCACAATAACGATTAGGCACACTAGTGGAATTTGCGGTTTGCCTTTTTGAAAGTGATACAGAAGGTTACAATTGGTGGAATCCTGCCTTATTTAGACTATATAATGTCAAACAAGGTTGGAATGGGAAGCAATGAAATGGGATACCAGTCTACTTGGTGACACCCACAGTACACAACTGTGAAGAGTTTACACAAATATTAGCATTGTAGCTCTTATCGTGGGACTGTGACTGAAATCACCTCCCCAGTCAGCCTATAGTGTGTATTGACATTCATATTGCACTGTACAGCTTTACCCAAGGAGTGGGGATCAATGAAATGGGGTATCAGTCTACTCAATACCCAATATATTTTTTCCCAATGTCCTCAAGAGTTATCAGACTTGTTTTTCCTCTGGAATAGTGTTCAATACACACAGGTTGACAATAAATGTAGCTCAATTCACAGTTCTTTCAGAATCCCACAATAAGAGCAACGACAGTAATGTTCTCTGGGTGTCACTGAGTAGACTGATACTCCATGTCATTGATCCACAGTCCATAGGTAAGCCTAGTGGTTACAGTGTTGGGCCAGTAACCGATTCCCTAAGCTACAAAGGTAAAAAATCTGTCGTTCTGCCCCTGAACAAGGCAGTTAACCCACTGTTCCTAGGCCATCCTCACTTGCCTAGTTAAATAAAGGTTATATATATTTTTATTTTTATGCTGTACAGTGAAATAAGTATGCCCCTAATGCAATTCTAAATTGCAATTATATCCTAAATCCAGTGTGAATTAAACATATGAAATGAACAAAAGACAATCTAACATTTCAACCTCGTTAAACATGATCTATTAAATTATGTCATAATTCTACTATTTGTATTAATTTGCATCACTGTCAATTACACTTTTATTTTGAAGGCTAATCGCAAAGTCCACTATTGTGGCTAGCTTCACATAGATGGGCCTGACCACCGTTAATCAAATAAGAACAGTCTTATAAATTAGGGTTATTTTAATGACCCCAAGCTAGCTAGCTAACTCTAGCTACTGAAACAGATTGTCGTTTTGCTATGTTTTTGAGGAAGAACATTGTTTGCATCCATGAGCTAGCCAGCTATTTTTATGACCAGCACTGTAGGTGCGCGAGACAACTTTACCAGCATCATAGCATACGTATCGATTAATCATTGTGACATATGAGTGATAGTGTAATAACTACGTACACAAATTATGAACGCGTTAAATGTATGTGACGTGAAGTCATATTCAGGTCCTGATTGGTCAACAAGCTTATTTGACACGTCAAATAGTATTATTTGACACGTCAAATAGTATTATTTGACGTGTATCTTTTTTTGACACGCAAAGACCCAAACGGTGTTCCATAGTATAGCCCTCTCCACTAATCTGCATCGGATGCGCTCATAAATGCGCTGCTACTCAGAGAATGTTTCAGAAATACAAAGTTATGATGCTGCGTGGATTTCATCAAATGGTCGCAGTCAAACAACCATTAATACTGCGCGACTCTGGTTATTTTCCTGTGTTTGGTCTGGACTGCGTTCTCGCCTGCAGCGAACCGCACCACGGTACAAATTGAATCGGGAAAAACCGCTCCAAAACAATTGGGTGTGAAAGCCCCCTTAGATACTGCACCGTTTTGCTTCCAGTACTTTTTCACAAAGTCCTGGACGCTGTTGGGTTTATTGGCGAGTGGTTGACTACGTTATCCTCAAACATTTTTGCACACTACATATGTAAAACGCGTTGACAATTGATATGTGTACACTCCTCAGGGCTTTTCTATGTAAGGCAACTGAATGTAATGAGATATTTTCTATGAGGGAAAAAGTAAACATTGGCATGTCCTACATCATCTACATAAAGAGTGCCCACCCTTTGTGAGGGAAAATATAATACACACATGAAAGTGGCACACATCTCTTATTGCTGTAAGAGTAAGTAGCTTTGTCTGTGTCAGAAAGGCCCCTATCTCCTATAGCAGCTTGATGAACAAGTACACCCACTGGTCCAGACACTAGTCTATTACGGGCCTTATGCGGAGTACCAAGTAGAGAGCCATCAGGTCCTATTTCTTGAGACTCTGGGATGCTGGCCTTCTTGGCAGAGTTGCAAGGGAAAAGCCATATCTCAGACTGGCCAATAAAAAGAAAAGATTAAGATGGGCAAAAGAACACAGACACTGGACAGGGGAACTCTGTTTAGAAGGCCAGCATCCTGGAGTCGCCTCTTCACTTTTGACGTTGAGACTGGTGTTTTGCGGGTACTATTTAATGAAGCTGCCAGTTGAGGACTTGTGAGGTGTCTGTTTCTCAAATTAGATACTCTAATGTACTTGCCCTCTTGCTCAGTTGTGCACCTTGGCCTCCCACTTTTTCTATTCTGGTTAGGTCCAGTTTACACTGTTCTTTTAAGGGAGTAGTACACAGCGTTATATGAGCTCTTCAGTTCCTTGGCAGTTTCTCGCATGGAATAGCCTTCATTTCTCAAACCAAGAATAGGCTGATGAGTTTCAGAAGAAAGGTCTTGTTTCTGGCCATTTTGAGCCTGTAATCGAATCCACAAATGCTGATGCTCCAGATACTCAACTAGTCTAAAGAAGCCCAGTTTTATTGCTTCTTATTCAGGACAACAGTTTTCAGCTGTGCTAACATATTTGCAAAAGGATTTTCTAATGATCAATTAGCCTTTTAAAATGATAAACTTGGATTAGTTCACACAACATGCCATTGGATCACAGGAGTGATGGTTGCTGATAATGGGCCTCTGTACACCTATGTAGATATTCCATTTTAAAAATCTGCCGTTTCCAGCTATAACAGTCATTTACAACATTAACAATGTCTACACTGTATTTCTGATAACATCAAATTTATTTTAAATGGACCAAAAAAGTGTTTTTCTTTTTAAAAAACAAGGACATTTCTAAGTGACCCCAAACTTTTGAATGGGTGTGTGTGTGTGTGTTCCAAAATTATTGGGATAGTGACACATTTGTTGTCGTTTTGGCTGTACTCCAGCACTTTGGATATGAAGTCATACAATAACTGAGGATAAAGTGCAGACTTTCAGCTTTCATTTGAGGGTGTATTGAAATAACAGTACTTTTTGTACATAGTTCCCCCCCCATGTTAGGGGACACAAGTATTGGGAGAAATTGTGTATTAATTGTGCATTTTTCTTCTTCCCCAAGATGGCATAGCAGTTAGACGTCCTTTGTCCTCATCTTGTCGTGTCCCGTGTATATGCACTGCTCCAAAAAATAAAGGGAACACTAAAATAACACATCCTAGATCTGAATGAATGAAATATTCTTAGTAAATATTTTTTTTCTTTACATAGTTGAATGTGCTGACAACAAAATAACACAAAAATGATTAATGGAAATCAAATGTATCAACCCATGGAGATCTGGATTTGGAGTCCTTAAAACAAGTCAAAATGAGGCTCCGTAGTGTGTGTGTGGCCTCCACGTGCCTGTATGACCTCCCTACGACGCCTGGGCATGCTCCTGATGAGGTGGCGGATGGTCTCACATTTACATTTACATTTAAGTCATTTAGCAGACGCTCTTATCCAGAGCGACTTACAAATTGGACTCCTGAGGGATCTCCTCCCAGACCTGGACTAAAGCATCCGCCAACTCCTGGACAGTCTGTGGTGCAACGGTTGGTGGATGGAGCGAGACATGATGTCCCAGATGTGCTCAATTGGATTCAGGTCTGGGGAACAGGCGGGCCAGTCCATAGCATCAGTGCCTTCCTCTTGCAGGAACTGCTGACACAATCCAGCCACATGAGGTCTAGCATTGTTTTGCATTAGGAGGAACCCAGGGCCAGCCGCACCAGCATATGGTCTCACAAGGGGTCTGAGGACGGTACCTAATGGCAGTCAGGCTACCTCTGACGAGCACATGGAGGGCTGTGCGGCCCCCCAAAGAAATGCCACCCCACACCATGCCTGACCCACCGCCAAACCGGTCATGCTGGAGGATGTTGCAGGCAGCAGAACGTTCTCCACGGCGTCTCCAGACTGTCACGTCTGTCACATGTGCTCAGTGTGAACCTGCTTTCATCTGTGAAGAGCACAGGGCGCCGGTGGCGAATTTGCCACTCTTGGTGTTCTCTGGCAAATGAAAAACGTCCTGGACGCTGTTGGGCTTGTAAGCACAACCCCCACCTGTGGACGTCGGGCCCTTATGGAGTCTGTTTCTGACCGTTTGAGCAGACACATGCACATTTGTGGCCTGCTGGAGGTCATTTTGCAGGGCCTCCTCCACATCTCCTGATGTACTGGTCTGTCTCCTGATAGCGCCTCCATGCTCTGGATACTACGCTGACAGACACAGCAAACCTTTTTGCCACAGCTCGCATTGATGCGCCATCCTGGATGAGCTGCACTACCTGAGCCATTTGTGTGGGTTGTAGACTGTCTCATGCTACCACTAGAGTGAAAGCACCGCCAGCATTCAAAAGTGACCAAAACATCAGCCAGGAAGCATAGGAACTGAGAAGTGGTCTGTGGTCACCACGTGCAGAACCACTCCTTTATTGGGGGTGTCTTGCTAATTGCCTATAATTTCCACCTGTTGTCTATTCCATTTGCACAACAGCATGTGAAATTTATTGTCAATCAGTGTTGCTTCCTAAGTGGACAGTTTGATTTCACAGAAGTGTGATTGACTTGGAGTTACATTGTGTTGTTTAAGTGTTCCCTTTATTTTTTTTGAGCAGTGTATATATATTTACATATTTTCTTCACATATCTTCATATATTTTTTTCTAAGAATCTCAACTTCAAAACACTTTCCTGCAACCCGCCTCAACAATTAAAAAAAAAGTATTATTCACCTCAAATCTGAAATCCACAATAGAAGCTAGCCAGAAGCCAGCCAGTTTACTGGCTAACGTTAGTATCCAGCGAACCACGGTTGGTGGTCATCAGCTATCCTTTAGCTCTAAATGCTTTTGCCAGTTTTGTACAACACAACTCGGTCCCAGAGCAAACATAAATTATTCCGGAGCTAGCCAGCTAAAGAGTTCCATCAGCCACTCCTGGGCCACAATCACATATCTGGACCCGTTTTACTGTCGATGCGGAGCCCCTTCACGACTGGACTACCGACGTTATCTGCCCGAGGGAGTTATCGAACTGGCCCCTCCATCGCGACGTTACCTGAACGCCCATCTGTGGCCCGCTAATCGTTATCTGTCTTACCGGCTGCTATCTGAATAGGTCTATCAGACAATTTTCTTGGGTCGCTATAACTATATCTATTTTGACAATTGGATTGGTCCCCTCTACCACAAGGAACCCCACTAATTTAACGGCGGAAATGCACGAGGTGGCTAAAAACAGACCTCCATCCTCTGCCAGCTTGCTACCGATGGCCCGGTCAGCTGTCTGAATAGCCGTGACCCCAACCAACCTCACTACTCACTGGACCCTTACGATCACTCGGCTAAGCATGCCTCTCCTTAATGTCAATATGCCTTGTCCATTGTTGTTCTGGTTCGTGTTTATTGGCTTATTTCACTGTAGAGCCTCTAGTCCTGCTATTATACCTTATCCAACCCTTCAGTTCCACCACCCACACATGCGATGACATCACCTAGTTTCAATGATTTTTCGAGTGACAATATCTCTTTCATCATCACTCAATGCCTAGGTTTACCTCCACTGTATTCACATCCTACCATACCTTTGTCTGTACATTATAACTTGAAGCTATTTTATCGCCCCCAGAAACCTCCTTTTACTCTCTGTTCCGGACGTCCTAGACTACCAATTCTCATAGCTTTTAGCCGTACCGTTATCCTACTCCTCCTCTGGTGATGTAGAGGCGAATCCAGGCCCTGCAGTGCCTAGCTCCACTCCTATTTCCCAGGCGCTCTCTTTTGATGACTTCTGTAACCGTAATAGCCTTGGTTTCATGCATGTTAACATTAGAAGCCTCCTCCCTAAGTTTGTTTTATTCAATGGTTTAGCACACTCTGCCAACCCGGATGTCCTAGCTGTGTCTGAATCCTGGCTTAGGAAGACCACCAAAAACACTGAAATCTCCATCCCTAACTACAACATTTTCAGACAAGATAGAACAGCCAAAGAGGGCAGTGTTGCACTCTACTGCAGAGATAGCCTTCAGAGTTCTGTCCTACTGTCCAGGTCTGTACCCAAACAATTTGAACTTTTAAAAATCCAACTCTCTAAAAACAAGTCTCTCACCGTTGCCACCTACTATAGACCACCCTCTGCCCCCAGCTGTGAACTGATTACCCCCCATCTATCTTCAGAGCTCGTGCTGCTAGGTGACCTAAACTGGAACATGCTTAACACCCCAGCGATCCTACAATCTAAGCTCGATGCCCTCAATCTCACACAAATTATCAATGAACCTACCAGGTACCACCCCAAAGCCGAAAAAACGGGCATCCTCATAGATATCATCCTAACCAACTTGCCCTCTAAATACACCTCTGATGTTTTCAACCAAGATCTCAGGGATCTCTGCCTCATTGCCTGCATCCGTAATGGGTCCGCGGTCAAGCGACCTCCACTCATCACTGTCAAACGCTCCCTGAAACACTAATCGACCTGGCCCGGGTATCCTGGAAGGATATTGACCTCATCCCGTCAGTAGAGGATGCTTGGTTATTTTTAGAAAATGCCTTCCTCACCATCTTAAATAAGCATGCCCCATTCAAGAGATTTAGAACCAGGAACTGGTATAGCCCTTGGTTCTCTCCAGACCTGACTGCCCTTAACCGTTCTGCATTAGCATCGAACAGCCCCCGTGATAACTTCAGGGAAGTTAGAAACCAATATACACAGGCAGTTGAAAAGCCAAGGCTAGCTTTTTCAAACAGAAATTTGCTTCCTACAACACAAACTCCAAAAAGTTCTGGGACACTAAAGTCCATGGAGAATAAGAACACCTCCTCCCAGCTGCCCACTGCACTGAGGATAGGAAACTCTGTCAACACCGATAAATCCATTATAATTGAGAATTTCAATAAGCAATTTTCTACAGCTGGCCATGCTTTCCACCTGGCTACCCCTACCCTGGTCAACAGCACTGTACCAAGTCTTCCCCATTTCTCCTTTTCCCAAATCCAGTTTGCTGATGTTCTGAAAGAGCTGCAAAATCTGGACCCCTACAAATCAGCCGGGCTAGACAATCTGGACCCTTTCTTCATAAATGATCTGCCAAAATTGTTGCAACCCCTATTACCAGCCTGTTCAAACTCTTTCGTGTCGTCTGAGATTCCCAAAGATTGGAAAGCAGCTGCGGTCATCCCCCTCTTCAAAGGGGGGGGACACTCTTGACCCAAACTGCTACAGACCTATATCTATCCTACCCTGCCTTTCTAAGGTATTTGAAAGCCAAGTCGACAAAAAGATTACCGACCATTTCGAATCCTACCGCATCTTCTCCGCTATGCAATCTGGTTTCAGAGCTGGTCATGGGTGCACCTCAGCCACGCTCAAGGTCCTAAACGATATCTTAACCGCCATCGATAAGAAACAATACTGTTCAGCCGTATTCATTGACCTTGCCAAGGCTTTCAACTCTGTCAATCACCACATCCTCATCGGCAGACTCGATAACCTTTGTTTCTCAAATGATTGCCTCGCCTGGTTCACCAACTACTTCTCTGATAGAGTTCAGTGTGTCAAATCGGAGGGCCTGTTGTCCAGACCTGGCAGTCTCTATGGAGGTGCCACAGGGTTCAATTCTTGGGCTGACTCTCTTCTCTGTATACATCAATGATGTCGCTCTTGCTGCTGGTGAGTCTCTGATCCACCTCTACACAGACAACACCATTCTGTATACTTCTGGCCCTTCTTTGGACACTGTGTTAACAACCCTCCAGACGAGCTTCAATGCCATACAACTCTCCTTCTGTGGCCTCCAACTGCTCTTAATACAAGTAAAACTAAATGCATGCTCTTGAACCGATCGCTGCCTGCACCTGCCCGCCCGTCCAGCATCACTACTCTGGACGGTTCTGACTTAGAATATGTGTACAAATACCTAGGTGTCTGGTTAGACTGTAAACTCTCCTTCCAGACTCGCATCAAACATCTCCAATCCAAAGTGAAATCTAGAATTGGCTTCCTATTTCGCAACAAAGCATCCTTCACTCATGCTGCCAAACATACCCTTGTAAAACTGACCATCCTACCGATCCTCGACTTCGGCGATGTCATTTACAAAATAGCCTCCTCCAATACCCTTCTCAATAAATTGGATGCAGTCTATCACAGTGCCATCTGTTTTGTCACCAAAGCCACATATACTACCCACCACTACGACCTGTACACTCTTGCTGGCTGGCCCTCGCTTCATACTCGTCGCCAAACCCACTGGCTCTAGGTCATCTACAAGACCCTGCTTGGTAAAGTCCCCCTTAATCTCAGTTCGCTGGTCACCATAGCAGCACCCACCTGTAGCACGCGCTCCAGCAGGTATATCTCTCTGGTCACTACCAAAACCAAAATCTTCCTTTGGCCGCCTCTCCTTCCAGTTCTCTGCTGCCAATGACTGGATCAAACTACAAAAATCTCAAACTGGAAACACTTATGTCCATCACTAGCTTTAAGCACCAGCTGTCAGCACCCCTTACTGTATTTATTTATTTTGCTCCTTTGCACCCCATTATTTTTATTTCTACTTTGCACATTCTTTCACTGCAAATCTACCATTCCATTGTTTTACTTGCTGTATTGTACTTACTTCGTCATTATGGCCTTTTTTTGCCTTTACCTCCCTTATCTCTCCTCATTTGCTCACATCGTATATAGACTTATTTTGCTACTGTATTATTGACTGTATGTTCGTTTTACTCCATGTGTCACACTGTGTTGTTGTATGTGTCGAACTGCTTTGCTTTATCTTGGCCAGGTCTCAATTGTAAATGAGAACTTGTTCTCAACTTGCCTACCTGGTTAAATAAAGGTGAAATAAACAAATTAAAGTGGTAAAAGGTTAAGCATTTGGTCCCATATTCCTAGCACGCAATGATTACATTAAGCTTGTGACACTACAAACTTGTTGGATGCATTTTCAGTTTGTGTTTTGATTATTTTGTGCCCAATAAATAGAAATTAATGGTTAATAATATACTGTGTCATTTTGGAGTCACTTGTATTGAAAATAAGAGAAGGTTTCTAAAAAGTTCTACATTTAGTGTGGATGCTACCATGATTACGGATAACCCTGAATGAATCGTGAATAATGATAGGTGAGAAAGTTAGACACACAAGTGGCACCATACTATACATTAGTTACCATCCATTTATATTGGGCACAAAATAATCTGAAACAAACAGCATATGCATCCAACACATATAGAGTCAAAAGCTTGATGTGGTCAATGGAATATGTGACCAAATACTTCACCTTTTACTACTTTAAAACATGTGAATTATCCCAATGCACTTTAACCTCCCATAATGTCAAGTCCAAGGTGCTGGAGTACAAAGCCAAAACTGAAAATGTGTTACTGTCCCAATACTTTTGGAGCTCACTACTTTACTAGCGCATTCACCAGTACAAACATTTGTTTTTCAGTACACAAACACTTGTTTTTTTATCATGCATTCCACTGCTAATCTGCTGTGGGTTTCGTCTGTTCCAAGTGACGCAAATGCTGGCTTTGATAACCCCTCACACTGACACACTTAGGAATCCTTGTGAATATTGGTAAAAGCAGAAGGTTGTTGATTATGGATAAACCGTGAATCAACATCAGCTGAATAACAACTCTGATCCAGTAACACTTGGGATCAAGTTGACTTCACAGAGAGGAATGGGAATACAACGGTGGATTGAAAGGCAGTCTTCTCTGTCAAAACACACGGGAGCTCGAGCCCGTATTCAAACAGTCAAGGAGAGTTCAGCCAAGACACAAAACCCTGATTTAGACATCCAGTCGTCCACAGAGGAGAGAACTATGTGAGCGGTTAATGTTGGTCAGTACTTAGGAATGCAAACCGTTAACACCACACCGGTTATGGTTGGCACCATCAGAGAAAGTGGTCGATTTTATATTTATGGTTGATTTATCAGTCGCAGTGACAACCAGAGGCTTCTTGAGCCTTGAGAACTGGGTAGTCTTCATTAGGCACAGAAGAATGCACACCGAAACGGGATGAAACTACCTCTGCATCCAATAAGAAATGCTCATTTTCATTTCTTCCTTTGCAAAACAATTTAAAACATCCATTACATGTCCTAATTAACACAACCCTGCTTTGCTCTTTTTCTACGTATTGTGCCCTTGAATGCAGGCTCTCATTCTGTAGGGGACACCTGTTTTATGTTTTCAAATGAGGTCAGAAAGTGGTGACCTCTGATAGATACCACAGCCATACAGTGGGGCAAAAAAGTATTTAGTCAGCCACCAATTGTGCAAGTTCTCCCACTTAAGATGAGAGAGGCCTGTAATTTTCATCATAGGTACACTTCAACTATGACAGACAAAATGAGAAAAAAATTCCTGAAAATGACATTGTAGGATTTTTAATTAATTTATTTGCAAATTATGGTGGAAAATCAATAACAAAAGTTTATCAATACTTTGTTATATACCCTTTGTTGGCAATGACAGAGGTCAAATGTTTTCTGTAAGTCTTCACAAGGTTTTCACACACTGTTGCTGGTATTTTGGCCCATTCCTCCTTGCAGATCTCCTCTAAAGCAGTGATGTTTTGGGGCTGTTGCTGGGCAACACAGACTTTCAACACTCTCCAAAGATTTTCTATGGGGTTGAGATCTGGAGACTGGCTAGGCCACTCCAGGACCTTAAAATGCTTCTTACGAAGCCACTCCTTTGTTGCCCGGGCAGTGTGTTTGGGATCATTGCCATGCTGAAAGACCCAGTCACGTTTCATCTTCAAAGCCCTTGCTGATGGAAGGAGGTTTTCACTCAAAATCTCACAATACATGGCCCCATTCATTCTTTCCTTTACATGGATCAGTCGTCCTGGTCCCTTTGCAGAAAAATAGCCCCAAAGCATGATGTTTCCACCCCCATGCTTCACAGTAGGTATGGTGTTCTTTGGATGCAACTCAGCATTCTTTGTCCTCCAAACACAACGAGTTGAGTTTTTACCAAAAAGTTATATTTTGGTTTCATCTGACCATATAACATTCTCCTAATCTTCTTCTGGATCATCCAAATGCTCTCTAACAAACTTCAGACGGGCCTGGACATGTACTGGCTTAAGCAGGGGGACACATCTGGCACTGCAGGATTTGAGTCCCTGGCAGCGTAGTGTGTTACTGATGGTAGGCTTTGTTACTTTGGTCCCAGCTCTCTGCAGGTCATTCACTAGGTCCCCCCGTGTGGTTCTGGGATTTTTGCTCACCGTTCTTGTGATCATTTTGACCCCATGGGGTGAGATCTTGCGTGGAGCCCCAGATCGAGGGAGATTATCAGTGGTCTTGTATGTCTTCCATTTCCTAATAATTGCTCCCACAGTTGATTTGTTCAAACCAAGCTGCTTATTAACTATTGCAGATTCAGTCTTCCCAGCCTGGTGCAGGTCTACAACTTTGTTTCTGGTGTCCTTTGACAGCTATTTGGTCTTGGCCATAGTGGATTTTGGAGTGCGACTGTTTGAGGTTGTGGACAGGTGTCTTTTATACTGATAACAAGTTCAAATAGGTTCCATTAATACAGGTAACGAGTGGAGGACAGAGGAGCCTCTTAAAGACAAAGTTACAGGTATGTGAGAGCCAGAAATCTTGCTTGTTTGTAGGTGACCAAATAATTGTTTTCCACCATAATTTGCAAATAGATTCATTACAAATCCTACAATGTGAGTTTCTGGTGTACCTATGATAAATTACAGGCCTCATCTTTTTAAGTGGGAGAACTTGCACAATTGGTGGCTGTCTAAATACTTTTTTGCCCCACTGTATTTAACCCAAGACCAATAGGCAAAGTAATTTATTGAAGAAATTGCCAAGAGTCTTTCCAGTCTCAAAGCAGTTTGGCCAACTAAAACCTGGTGGTAAAAAGTATTTGTGGAGAGAATCATGACATTTGCTGCTGCAGGGCTTTTTAAATGTCAAAAACATATCTTAGATATATGTGAAGACAGCTCTCATTACACTGAATGCTATTTCACTCAGATCCTCAATACATTGACCAATAACCGAGAAGGCAAGGATCAAGTACTATGACCCCTTCTCCTCTATCAAATCCTTTAACTGTTTGATTGGGGGTGGATTAACCAAGGTTGACCTTCACCTCTATCAAATCCTTTAACTGTTCGATTGGGGGTGGATTAATCAAGGTTGACCTGAACATACACATACACACAGTTGTCCTTCTGTAGCTCAGTTGGGTCCTTCTGTAGCTCAGTTGGTAGAGCATGGCGCTTGTAACGCCAGGGTAGTGGGTTCGATCCCCGGGAGAACCCATACGTAGAATGTATGCACACATGACTGTAAGTCGCTTTGGATAAAAGCGTCTGCTAAATGGCATATATTATTATTATTATTGTTTTTAAACAGTGCAGTAAAACTTTATTTTAACATGGTAGTGCTTGCATATACATCTTTAGTGATCTATGAAAGATGGGTAAACAAGTTATATTCATTGGCCACCAACAAAGAATAAGAGACAAATTATAATTATTATAAAAGGCAAAACATGCTCTTTGCGATACAACTGAGACGGCAATAAGATCAATAAAAATACAATACCTTCATAATCCCAACATTTGAATGCTGTATCTCCCCAATTGTTGCTATTAAAGGATCATTTGCATTCATGCTGGATAGAATGCTTTATGCTCTTGGATATGAGGGTGAAAATATAATCGTTTTCAGAGAACCTCTGTCAGTATTTTCCCATTGATTATAGCTGCCTGCTATCCTCTGCTTACTAACAGATTTGCTGCAACAATCACACACAAGCTAACAGCAACAATAAAATAACTTAGTTTGAGACTCCAAAGCAGGTTAAGGGAAAGATTATTTATACCATGACCCTAAGGAATCCACCTCTAAAATTATTATTATTATTATTTTTAAAAGAGCCTACTGGAATTGGCTTGTGGCCCTAGGAGAGTGAGAGAAAGCTCAACCGGAGGTTACACTTTCTCACTTTCAGTCCCACTGAACACTTCCTGTATGAACTCCACAGCACCAAAGGTCAAAGGTGACAGCCCCAAACACAGATGGGTGGGAAAATAAAATAGAATGTACTGATATGATTGCATTCGCCCACTGATTGTGTTTGTCAGCTGATATTCATGGAAGGTAAGAAATCAAGAAAATAAAAGGCAAAACAAATATAAAAATCACATTTTTAGACTGCAATTCCTCTTTCACTCTCTGAACAAGTTCTTGCAAACAACACAAAACTCTGTTCAACAGTGAAAAACAACCAAGTGATGTCTTACCTCCTACCTATACCATTAATGTGCATATAAGCAAGTTTAGCAAACACATACTCACACAGAGACGAACACACAAACTTGCCCTGTACACCTGGGCAGTACTAGTAACCATGGAGTATAACAAAAACAAACATGGAATGCAGTTAAAATGGAAATAAGTAGGACATAAAGCTTAATGACTTTCATTATATACAGCATTTTGTGCTAGATGTTTTCCACAAGGAAAAAAATGAACAGTAACATTTAATGGCACATTTTCATGTGTCCCTGTATGATAGTGTAGCCTGGTCATAGATCTGTCTGTGCTGTCTCACTTATGGCCAATGGCTTGAATATGACCAGAGGATTTGGCAAGACAGCACAAACAAATCAGGGACTAATGATGGTGAGCTTGATGCCGTAAACTAGCACATGGATACAGCTACTGTATACTATTATAGTCAGGATAGAGAGGGTATATTTAAGCCTGTTTGTGCTGTCTGGTGACAATGACAATGGCAAGACAGCACAACAGATCTGGACTCTGGCTAGGGCTTCGCAAGGAGTACTGTACTATAAAACATCCCTCCGCCGATCCACACTTGGTCCATACATTCATTTTACTGGGTCCAGAGCAGAACATTCATTAAGAAACATATTGTTCCCCCAAAGTCTATGCTCCATCAGGGGCCCATCGCCAAAATGGAGGCCCCCAGGAGCAGGTGTACCATCCTGGGATTGTCCCGCTAGGCAAGCTCGAGACTCGTTTTTAGGCCCAGCTCTCAATCTGTGCTCGCTTTGACACTGTCTTTGACAGCAGTGAAAGATTAAAATGCAGTGTTAACACTTCCCATGGTGTCCCAGTGCATGTTAGGTTTGAATACCGAGGGCATTGCACATGATTATAGCCTCGGTGTTGATTTGGAAGGGCATCGTCATGGATGGCTCATTGCAGAGGTATCAACTAGTGTTCTACAGGGAAGTGAGACAGGGTCTAGGGAACACACAGGAACACCCTGATAGTCAGATTTGATTAGGAGCCGAGTCTACATTCAAGCCAGGATCTTGTCCTCAGAATGTGAAATTAGGGGATTTTTAAAAGTGCAAATGTCACCTCCCGACTCATGGAGGGGAGTCTATGTGCAAAGGTGTGGCGGGGAGAACTGCCCACTGGACTGAACCAAAATAGGCAAGGGATGAGGGGGACATACGTGCTGGTCCACGCACTTGTCTGGTCCCTGACAGTGATAGAGGACTTACTAGTCTGATGTCCGACAAACATACAGTATGTGTGTGTGGAAAAGCTGAGATGCACAATCCCTTCCCATACAGACACTTCCTTATTTTCCTCTTGACTCTCCCCAGTTTTCAGGAATAGTAGAATGGTCCAGGACTATTGAACTAGAAACATTGGAAAACCTTTTAAATAACTGGAATATCACTGAGCTGACTACTCCCTAACGACCGCTGACCTCAAATGACCTCCCCTCATCTCGTCCCGTCTGACCCCGGAAAACCCAAAAAGCTGTGCAGGTAAGTAGCGCTGGTGGGGGAGGGGACAGGTCGATAGCTGGAATGAGGAAGTCACGCAGTGTCAGTCACAGGGTCACATCCTGTATGAACTCCACAGCACCAAAGGTCAAAGGTGACCTTTTCCCACCCAAACACAGATGGGTGGGAAAATAAAATAGAATGTACTTCAAATATGATTGCATTCTCCCACTGATTGTGTTTGTCAGCTGATATTCATGAGGGGTAAGAAATCAAGAAAATAAAAGCTTTCCCAGGGTCATAGCCATGTAGCTGAAGGTCAGGACCGGCCCTTTCCTGAGTTAAAATGGGTATCTACTGGGGCCGGTGGGGGTGGTTAGATCTAAGGAGTGCAGTAGTGATTTTGGGGTGTGAAATAGTAGTTATGGGGGGTGGCATTGTAGTTCTGGGGGGGGGAGTAGTAGATATGGTGCTGGTCGGGCTGGATGTTTCCATAGGCTAAGAGGAGGGGGGTAGTGGAGGTTTGGGGGCCATTGGGGAGTTGGGGGAACCCCGTCAGGCTGCCATTCCTCTGGGTGGAGCCGTACCAGCTGGGGCCCAACTGGGGCGTCGTGGACAAGACACTACTGTGGGATGGAAGAGACAAGGTTAACTCAGCATTGCATCACATCTGTATGGGAGATGTAGGATGTAACAGGTGTCTGTTTTAATGTTTTTAAATTTTACCTTTATTTAACTAGGCAAGTCAGTTAAGAACAAATTATTATTTTCAATGACGGCCTAGGAACAGTGGGTTATCTGCCTGTTCAGGGGCAGAACGAAAGATTTGTACCTTGTCAGCTCGGGATTCGAACTTGCAACCTTTCGGTTACTAGTCCAACGCTCTAACCACTAGGCTACCCTGCCGCCCCGGGGGATATACTGCTGGAATGTAGAATGTTATGTTTGTGTATGTGGGATATAGGATGTTAGGTGACTGTATGGGGATATAGGATGTTACAGGTTACTGTACAGGTGATATAGAATGGTTTTAGGTGACTGTATGCAGACAATATAGGATGCAATATAAATGACTGCGTACAGGGGATATATACTTAACACAAATATGAACCTAAAATCAAGTTTGCAGACAACACAACAGTAGTAGGACTGATTACCAACAATGACGAGACAGCCTACAAGGAGGTGAGGACCCTGGCTGAGTTGTGCCAGGAAAATAACTTCTCCCTCAATGTCAACAAAACGAAGGAGCTGATCGTGGACTTCAGGAGACAGCAGACGGAGCCCGTCCCCCACCATCCACATCGATGGGCCGCAGTGGAGAAGGTGAAAAGCTTCAAGTTCCTCGGCGTACACATCACTGACAATCTGAAATGGTCCACTCACACGGACAATGTGGTGAAGAAAGCGCAACAGCGCCTCTTCAACCTCAGGGGGCAGAAAAAATTTGTCTTGGCCCCTAAGACCCTCCAAAACTTTTACAGATGCACAATTGGGCACACGACCTGCCCTCCAGGACACCTACAGCACCCGATGTCACAGGAAGGCCAAAAAGATCACAGATGATACCCTGGATGATACCCTGCTATCATCCAGAAGGGTGAGGTCAGTACAGGTGCATCAAAGCTGTGACGAGAGACTGAAAAACTGCTTCTATCTCAAAGCCATCAAACTGTTAAATCGCCATCACTAGCCGGCTTCCACCCGGTTACTCAACACTGCACCTTAGAGGCTACTGTCCTATGTACATAGACATGGTAGTCAATTTAATACTGTTTTACTCATTTCATATATATCATTTCATACAGCATAACATAACATATGCCATTTAGCGGACGCTTTTATCCAAAGCGACTTACAGTCATGTGTGCATACATTCTACGTATGGGTGGTCCTGGGTGGTCCTGGGAATCGAACCCACTACCCTGGCGTTACAAGCGCCATGCTCTACCAACTGAGCTACAGAAGGACACAGTATGTGTGTGTGTGTGTGTGTGTGTATGTATGTATATATATATGTGTATATGTATATGTGTGTATATATGTATATGTATATGTGTATATATATATATACATATACATATATACACACATATACATATATATACACATATACACACACACTGTATTCTAGTCATTGCCACTCCGACATTGCTCGTCCTAATATTTATATATTTCTGAATTGTAACTATTTTACTTTTAGATTTGTGTGTATTATGTGATACTACTGCACTGTCAGCGCTATGAACACAAGCATTTAGCTACACCCACAATAACATCTGTTAAATATGTGTATGTGACCAATACAACTTTATTTGTAACGTGTTGGTGCCATGTTTCATGCGCTGGAATGCAAATTCACTGAAATTTACCATACGCACAAAAATCTAATTTCTCTCACATTTTGTGCACAAATGTGTTTACATTCCTGTTAATGAGCATGATATCCTTTGTCAAGATAATACATCCACCTGACAGGTGTGGCATATCAATAAGCTGATTAAACAGCATGTTCATTACAGAGATGCACCTTGTGCTGGGGATAATAAAAGACCTCTCTAAAATGTGCAGTTTTGTCACACAACACAATGCCACAGATGTCTCAAATTGAGGGCTCATGCAATAGGCATGCTGACCGTATGATTGTCCAACAGAGATTTTCAATTCTGTATCATAAGCCGTCTCGGCAGTCCGTCAAACTGGACTCACAACCGCAGACCACACAAGCCCAGGACCTCCACATCTGGCTTCTTCACCTGCGGGATCGTCTGAGACCAGCCACCCAGACAGCTGATGAAACTGAGGCGTATTTCGGTCTGTCATGAAACCCTTTTGTGGGGAAAAACAAATTCTGAATGGCTAGGCCTGGTTCCCCAGGGGGTGGGACAGGCCCGCCCATGGCTGCACCCCTGCCCAGTAATGTGAAATCCATAAATGAGGGTCTAATTTATATATTTAAATTGACTGATTTCCTTATATGAACTGTAACTCAACAAAATCTTTAAACATTATAATTTTGTTCAGTATAAGATGTTATAGGTGACTGAATTGAATGTTACCCACCTCGGTCGATCTGCTCTGGAGTTGATGCTCCTGGACAGGTCGTCATCGCTGTCGTACCTCCGGGGGTTGTCAAAGAAATAGGCCCTGGAACTGAAGCTGTGGCTGTTGATCATTCCTCCTGGTGCCTGGGGAAAAGGACACTCTCACAGTTTAATAAGTATTTTCGGGACAAGAAAAACATGCCTTTATATGTACTTACACCATAGTAATAACACTGGAAATCATATATGGGCCCAAATCGTTTCCTACTTCCACCGGTGATAAATTAATGTTTTCAAACTAGATGAGATAAGCTGACAACAACTTTAAAATAAAGGCCCCTTAAAAGCTCATGCTGTTTTAAGCTACCCTGTACCGAGGTAGGCAAACATTTGACTAATGTGCATTCAAAACGCATATATGATTCATGTGAGCTCCTTGATTGGCTGGTTTACACAGTCAATGGCCCTACTTCACTTTTACAACATAAACGCCGCATTGCACTCTGGGATCAGTAGGGATGTAAATTTGAAACGTCTGCACCCGAGGTAAACCCAGGTGAAACGCGGGGTCCGGAACCGACAACAGTATGTCCAAAGTAAACTGCTGTGTACCATACTGCAGGTGTTGTGCCGATTTCGGCAGGCAAGAAAACCTCCCCCCTTCTAATTTCCTTAATTTTGTGGCTAGAGTCAAATACTTTCTGTGGCACACATCAGAGTCAAATAATTTCCATAGAACAAAAATTAATAATTCATGTATGTGTGTTATATTAAACATAGAGGAGGGAGTAAAATGTAGGCAAGCAATAAACATTTCAGAACAACTACTAGTCGAATAAGACATGGGAGAGATGACACATTTTGGCAAAGATATTTATTTATAGACTAATACACTGCAGACATTACTAGTGCATCCCCCATGATCAAACCGGCATAAAATGTAAATTAAAGTCAGCCTAACGTGAGGGGGGGGTGGTTTCAGGGAGAATTGTGTCAGGGGGGAGCTTTTCAGCACAACACCTGCTAGACCCGACACAACGTTACATTTCACAGACTACCGACTGATCCAAAACAACAAGTAATCTGGAACATTTTAATTCGGAATGACAGACAAAAAGTAGTAACGTTAAGTGGACATCTGTAGCCTGTATTTTGAGCAGGGTGCCAGGTCCTACGACCAGAATACCCCAACAATATTTCCCTGGTCCAAAGAATGGCCTGACATAATAGAAACACCCAACCTGACCTATCACAATGCACAAATGTTCCTGACTGAACACCAACTTGACCCATCAACTGTAAAAGAACTTCAGAAGAAAGCAGACAAAGAGGCCGTTCTGAGGTAGTTTAACTGCTTGCTAGCTAACCTAGCTTGATGCATGTTGCTGTTATGTTAACTAGCTAGTAAACATATCTTGGGTTCCTAACCAGTTTGCTTTAAGATTCTCCTTTTGCAGACAACAATATTATTATAACACGTACCATGAAGCGGGTGTTTTTGCTTTATCCAACCCAGTACCTGAATGTGGATTGTGCCTGGCTTTATGATTGTGCTCTCTTACAACACACAGCTTAGCTAGATACAAATCAAACCAAAAAATGAAGAAAGCAGACACTGTTCAAAACCATATTTTCTTTATTTTTTCCACAAATGTTGAGTATTGACCAAGAACCGCGAGAGAATGATTAAGTAACTAGCTATTCTGAAAATAACAGGCTTACATTATGAATAACTAGGCTATTCTAGTCCATACGTTACAATATGGTGACTTACCCCACTTCAGTAGTTCATGAGCGAAGAGAGGCTGTCATAATAGTGCCATAAAGAAAAACTGTTTAGGGCAGGGATGTGCAGCCCCCATTTTGAAGGCCCTCAGATCAGTCTAGGTCTCAACTTACTGTTGCAAGTAAGAAGAGTGCATTAGCAGTTTCTCTTGTTATATCAGTCATTGAGTCAATTAACCCATGTCAGCTAACATGTTTTACCTTGTTAAGTTAGTTTAGCGGACAGCTATCTAAATTTGTTATCATGGTACTATCCGGGTGGCCCCCATTGACTTTGTTAGTCAGATATTATATTAAAAACTGCAAACATTTCTCTCCAGCCTATGGCCACATTTGTAGAATTGCATGAAATGATCTGTAAAACAGCAAATATTCCTCTCCGCCCCAAGGCAAAATAATAAGAACTGCAAAGACTTGACTTTAAAACTTTTTTAAAAAATGTATCTCCGCTGTCAAGCCACTTAAATGTTTTTCTACGCATTCATGAAGTCATGAGGTCCTTCTGTAGCTCAGTTGGTAGAGCATGGCGCTTATAACGCCAGGGTAGTGGGTTCGATTCCCGGGACCACCCATACGTAGAATGTATGCACACATGACTGTAAGTCGCTTTGGATAAAAGCGTCTGCTAAATGGCATATATTATTATATTATTATTATTATTATTATTATCATGCTATCACGTTTTTTAAAAACAGACTGGACAATGTGATGTGCAGGTCTCAGGTTTGATTCCAGTTTGGAGCAAGGATGAGATTGTCTATTTCACATGCATTCATTCTTACCAAAGTCGTTAAAAAGGGAAATAGGAAAAGCACCAAGCCTCGTAGGCCTAATAATTTACCTCTATAATAACACATTGTGGTGTAGGTCATTTGTGTGCACATGCATCTGCGTATATTATATTAATGACCTAGTATTATTGAGTCTGAAGAAGCAAGAATAATATATCTCTGTCTCTTTCAGGCTCCTCCTGTGTCTGTGCAGACTGCGAGGGAGGCGCTGGCAAAGCAGAACATTTGCCTTGTGACACCTAATTTTCTGCACCCCAGTGGGAAAAATGGGCATACCAAAGTTGGTAGAGTCGGTTGCCATTGCAAGGGTACGCAATCATGTCAAGAGGTTATTGGCGCAGGGTTAAGCTGTGGCATATACTTGGAAGGAAAGTTCCACTCACTTACTGGAAGCACATCAATAACATATTTCAACTGTGTGCTCTGCTAATACAATTCTGGCCGCCTCTTGTAGACTGAAGGTGTGGTGTGCATGATTTTACATCAATCAGTACTATGGTGTGTGGCATGTCTGGATATACCACTACCCTAGGTAGCTATAACCAAACACAATGATTTCACATCTCTACGGTCTCCCATACATAAAACAATCTTGATTAACAATATTTTGCTGCAAACAGTTTAATTCATCATTGTTGTTGGAGAGACAGTAACCTGGTGGTGGATGAGGAGATCCAAAACCTTCCTTAACAACCCGCAGGAACTCCCCAGGTTTCATAGGGCAGGTCACTAAAAATTCTGCTCAGAGATCTTTTTAATGGGTTAACTGTTTTTAATCTGTACTGTGATATTTCTTGTGGAGATGTAACATTTGGATATTGACTGAAACATTCGTTACACTATATACATTTATAAATATATGAATTGTTATAGATAATATAATAAATATAAAATACATAATATATTTACAATACTTGTCTGGTTCTCATTTCATTTTGGACCAAGAGTGGACTTCCTAAGTATTTGGACAGTAAACTAATTCTAATCATCACTGCTGAATGCATTCAGGTAGGCATTTTGCCTAAAATTGTGCTCACTGTGGAAGTTGAACAGTTTCTCTTTCAGTTTTCCCCAAAAGATGGGATAAAACATCACCCTGACCACTAGCATATCCTCTACAGAATTTGTGAACACTTCAAACTCACACCGCCTTCTCTGGGTTACTGCTATCTGCATCTGTACTTGATAGTAGAAGGATGTGTAGAGTGGTTTTGTTTCATGCAAACAATGGTATCGACTTCATGCAGAGGAAATGACTGCTTACTGCCATTGACCTGAACTGCCTGCACTGGGGAACAGTGACGCCAATTTATCAATTTTGTTGCTACATTTAGCAACTTTTTTTTTCAAACAGCACCTAGCAACAAATTTAGCTACTTTTAAAAATGTATTTTCAAACTTTTAGAAACTTTTGAAAAGTGACTCAACGCTAAAATGCACACATTTTCCCCTCTAAATGATACAAAACGTTTCTCTGTCAAACACTGAGTCACAAAACACGTGCCTGGCTGCAAAAGTGCATAGTGAGTGATGTCAGCAGCAGGCGCTCAGCTCGTGCACAGGCAGCAGCAGGCCAGCAGCAATTTCAGCAAATTGCAAATGACTGTTGGCTGACTGCAGCAGTAGTACGGATTCGACGAGCCAAACCCAATGAATATAGTTGGTCACAAACATTTGATCTTGAACAGAACTTACAACATCAATCAACATGTCTCAATCACAATTGTACAGCCAGAAGTACAGAAAAGAGTGAGAGTCTGTACCTGAACAAAAGTCAAATCATATTTTTTTCCGAGATAGCCAGTCAATTTGAGTTATTGTACATTATTATACGTTATTGTGTATTCTACACAGTTTTACGTTATCACGCAATGACATCACAACGGAATTTAGCAACTTTTAGCAACAAATCAACCTGCCTCTAGCAACTTACCCAGAAAATTAGTTGGCCACACTGCTGGGGACTCTGCAGGACTGGCTGCTAGATCAACAAACAAGCCGCATTCATAGTACACCCTTATTGCAGCTCCTTCCTCTTGTTTCTGTCTAACATACTTCTCTACTGTCTCATGCTCCACTCCATACTTGATTGCTGGCACGCTCTTTAACCGGGATGTCCTGATGTAAATGATGCTCCTGATTAACCCTTCTTAACTCTTCTCCTTTCCTGCACATCTCTTGGCTAAGCTTGTTGATATATATGTCGTTTTGAATCTGCTCCTTTCGAACCCCATTTTTTTTTTAAGGACACCACATGTCCATGGTACATAAAGGTGTGGCTTGCATGATCTACTACACAGCTCTACTGTGTCCCTAGCTAAATTCCCAACCTGCCCCAATTTCAAATCATGGCCACCTAATTATCCCTCACATCCCTAAATTGGAAAATATCTCTCCTCATCTCTCCACCTGATAGTTGATGTGTGGTGAGCATTCTGGCCCAAAATGGTTGCCGTGCATTGCCCAGGTGGGTGGCACACATTGGTAGTGTCCCGTGAGAGCTCCTGATCGACATGTGTACATATGGTGCATCGAGTTGGTTGGTAATAAACAATGATTCATTTAAGATTTCCATGACAATCCCTTTAAATAAATTACATCTTAAACTTCACCAGGAAGCAATTTGATGGGACAGGGTGAGATAGTGGTAGTAGTAGTCTTAGTCTTACATAGAGTAGTCCGGTGTCATGGTGTTTTGTCTTAAAGATCCTCAAGGCCTCTGCTGTTTTGGTCATATTAGGCCTTGATCATTTACAGGCTTTATACTGGCTGTACCCCTCCAATGCCCTTTTCATGATCACTGTATGTCTTTCTCCTAAAATAATGGAAATTAAAAGAGGACATTCTGACAATATTTTTGTATGATTAGCCTATATGTAGGATTTGAGTCAGCCCAATCAATATAACCATATTTACTGTATAGGAAAATCACTGACACAGGTCAGGAGACTTACCTATTCTTACAGGTCTATGGCAGCAATGGCAGCTTGGGGGTGCTGTGTTGATGTCAGTGCTAATTACATCCAGAAGACCAAACAGAAGTCTAGAGCCTTTTACGGCTGCTGTCCCTATACAGGGACCAAATCAGCGGAAATTTCAGAGCGCCAACTAATAGTACTCGGTACAACTCAAACTTTCATTAAAACCCACATGCAGGGTACTCAATCAAAGCTACACTCGTTGTGAATCTAGCCAACATGTCAGATTTGAAAAATGCTTTTCGGCGAAAGCATGAGAAGCTATTATCTGATATCATGCAACCCCCGAAATACCCAAAGGGGACGTAAACAGAAATAATTAGCGTAGCTGGCGCTACACAAAACGCAGAAATAAAATATAAAACATTCATTACCTTTGACAAGCTTCTTTGTTGACACTCCAATATGTCCCATAAACATCACAATTGGGTCTTTTTTTCGATTAAATCGGTCCATGTATACCCAAAATGTCCATTTATGAAGCCCGTCTGATCCAGGAAAAAAGCACCTTTTCAAAACGCAACGTCATTTTTTTAAATTAAAAAAGTTGCCTATAAACTTTGACAAAACACTTCAAACTACTTTTATAAACCACCTTTAGGTATTAATAAACGTTAATAATCGATAAAATTGATCACAGGGCGATCTGTATTCGATTGCAGCAAGTCTTGAAATCATCGTCCATATTCTCACTTTCATAACTTCCTTCGGTGTACCCCAAAGACAGGAAGTGCCTATTCGTCATCCCACCAAGGATAAACCAGAACTGAATTGCCAGTACTGGCGACATCGTGTGGAAGCTGTAGGCATTGTAAACGGGACTATCTATTTTCCCTGGCCATAGACAATACAGAGACTGGCGGATAGATATTTTTTGTGAACAGTTTTCCTTGGGATTTTGACTCCTAAACACGTTCTGTTATAGCCACAGACATGATTTAACCAGTTTTAGAGACTTCCGAGTCTTTTCTATCCACACATACTAATCATATGCATTTACTATATTCCTTGCATGAGTAGCAGGACGTTGAAATTTTGCACGATTTTTAACAAAAAGCTGCGGAAATTCGCAGCCTCCCTAACAGGCTAGCCACATGATTGCATTTCTCACCTGGCCCAGCCACACAGGTACAAGGGGCCCTTGCCACTGGTCTTGTATTATGGATGACCAGTCCAGTTTGGTAGTTTTTTTTTCTTTAAACGAGGCAAGGACTTTGCCCTGACATGAGTAGCATCCTGCACCTTGTCGAGTTCCACATCACTCACATGGCCTGAGCTAAATACATTGTACCCTTCTTGAGAGGCTTCTCCACCACAGGTAAAAACATTAACTCCTTCCCTCCCTGATTTCTATTGTTCTCTTTGTGAGGAAGTCCACTATTGAGCTGTAGGAGAATTCGTCTGGGATGTTCAACGTATTACCCCCCCCCCAATTCTCTGCCTTTGGAGGGGGTATACTGTCCACACTCGGAAATACCAGATACAGAATACTTAGCTAGTTGATTTGCTATGTCTTGTGCTTAAGTGTATAACATTGGACCTGGGTATAACACAGAATTACATTATGTTCAATTTGCTAAATTGTGTTGGACAAATGGTAGGTAGAGTGAGAAGATAACCGTTCATTGGTAATGTTAGCTGGCAACAGTGAACTCAGCTAGATAATGTTAGCTAGCTACGCTACCAGCATAATCAACTAGCTAACCTTGTTACTAAACGTTTATTAGACTTGCTTTTCGACAACAAAATCCCACTACATTGCAACGTATGAGACACTTGTCATCATTATCTTCTATAACTGCTGTTGAAAGGGTGACTCCCTTCAAACTATCCGCCGCCATTGTCGCAACCCCTATTACCAGCCTGTTCAACCTCTCTTTCATATCGTCTGAGATCCCCAAGGATTGGAAAGCTGCCACAGTCATCCCCCTCTTCAAAGGGGGAGACACCCTGGACCCAAACTGTTACAGACCTATATCCATCCTGCCCTGCCTATCTAAGGTCTTCGAAAGCCAAGTCAACAAACAGATCACTGACCATCTCGAATCCCACCATACCTTCTCCGCTGTGCAATCTGGTTTCCGAGCCGGTCACGGGTGCACCTCAGCCACGCTCAAGGTACTAAACGACATCATAACAGCCATCGATAAAAGACAGTACTGTGCAGCCGTCTTCATCGACCTTGCCAAGGCTTTCGACTCTGTCAATCACCATATTCTTATCGGCAGACTCAGTAGCCTCGGTTTTTTGGGTGACTGCCTTGCCTGGTTCACCAATTACTTTTGCAGACAAGAGTTCAGTGTGTCAAATCGGAGGGCATGCTGTCCGGTCCTCTGGCAGTCTCTATGGGGGTGCCACAGGGTTCAATTCTCGGGCCGACTCTTTTCTCTGTATATATCAATGATGTTGCTCTGTATATATCAATGATGTTGCTCTTGTTGCGGCCGATTCCCTGATCCACCTCTACGCAGACGACACCATTCTATATACTTCCGGCCCGTCCTTGGACACTGTGCTATCTAACCTCCAAACGAGCTTCAATGCCATACAACACTCCTTCCGTGGCCTCCAACTGCTCTTAAACGCTAGTAAAACCAAATGCATGCTTTTCAACCGTTCGCTGCCTGCACCCGCACGCCTGACCAGCATCACCACCCTGGATGGTTCCTACCTTGAATATATGGACATCTATAAGTACCTAGGTGTCTGGCTAGACTGTAAACTCTCCTTCCAGACTCATATCAAACATCTCCAAATGAAAATCAAATCAAGAGTTGGCTTTCTATTCCGCAACAAAGCCTCCTTCACTCACGCCGCCAAACTTACCCTAGTAAAACTGACTATCCTACCGATCCTCGACTTCGGCGATGTCATCTACAAAATTGCTTCCAACAACAGCAAACTGGATGCAGTTTATCACAGTGCCATCCGTTTTGTCACTAAAGCACCTTATACCACCCACCACTGCGACTTGTATGCTCTAATCGGCTGGCCCTCACTACATATTCGTCGCCAGAGCCACTGGCTCCAGGTCATCTACATGTCCATGCTAGGTAAAGCTCCGCCTTATCTCAGTTCACTGGTCACGATGGCAACACCCATCCGTAGCACGCGCTCCAGCAGGCGTATCTCACTGATCATCCCTGAAGCCAACACCTCATTTGGCCGCCTTTCGTTCCAGTTCTCTGCTGCCTGTGACTGGAACGAATTGCAAAAATCGCTGAAGTTGGAGACTTTTATCTCCCTCACCAACTTCAAACATCTGCTATCTGAGCAGCTAACCGATCGCTGCAGCTGTACATAGTCTATTGGTAAATAGCCCACCCATTTTTACCTACCTCATCCCCATACTGTTTTTATTTATTTACTTTCCTGCCCTTTTGCACACCAAGATCTCTACCTGTACATGACCATCTGATCATTTATCACTCCAGTGTTAATCTGCAAAATTGTAATTATTCGCCTACCTCCTCATGCCTTTTGCACACAATGTATATAGACTCCCCTTTTTTTTCTACTGTGTTATCGACTTGTTAATTGTTTACTCCATGTGTAACTCTGTGTTGTCTGTTCACACTGCTATGCTTTATCTTGGCCAGGTCGCAGTTGCAAATGAGAACTTGTTCTCAACTAGCCTACCTGATTAAATAAAGGTGAAATAAAAAAATAAAAAATAAAAAAGTATTTTTCTCAAAGTCAGCGCAGACATGTCAGCTACCTATTGAATTGCACTGTTCACCTTTTGAATTTGACGGAATTTACTCCCCTATCAATCCTAGAGTGCAATGCGCTGTTTACATTATGATGTAAAAGTGAAATAAAGCTATTGTCTTACTAGGTTCTGATTGGGCCTCTGTACCCTGAAGAAGACCACAACCAGACTGGTGGGCAGCAGCTCCCAGAAAAAGAGGATGATCCCAAAGATGATGTAGGCCTCTCCCCTGATCTTCTCGACGTCTGCCTGGAAGCACAACACACATCGATCAAGCATTCAGAGAAATGAAACAGACAAACACACACACCAGAAAGATTAAAGACACACAGGCAACACAACCCGAAAGAGGCAGATGTTGGGGGACAACAAGACAACGACACAGACAGACAGACAGACACCGACAGACAGACACCGACAGACAGACACCGACAGACAGACAGACACCGACAGACAGACAGACAGACAGACAGACAGACAGACAGACAGACAGACAGACAGACAGACAGACAGACAGACAGACAGACAGACAGACAGACAGACAGACAGACAGACAGACAGACAGACAGACAGACAGACAGACAGACAGACAGACAGACAGACAGACAGACAGACAGACAGACAGACAGACAGACAGACAGACAGACAGACAGACAGACAGACAGACAGACAGACAGACAGACAGACAGACAGACAGACAGACAGACAGACAGACAGACAGACAGACAGACAGACAGACAGACAGACAGACAGACAGACAGACAGACAGACAGAGACAGACAGACAGACAGACAGACAGACAGACAGACAGACAGACAGACAGACAGACAGACAGACAGACAGACAGACAGACAGACAGACAGACAGACAGACAGACAGACAGACAGACAGACAGACAGACAGACAGACAGACAGACAGACAGACAGACAGACAGACAGACAGACAGACAGACAGACAGACAGACAGACAGACAGACAGACAGACAGACAGACAGACAGACAGACAGACAGACAGACAGACAGACACAGACAGACAGACAGACAGGCAACACAACCCGAAAGAGGCAGATGTTGGGGGACAACAAGACAACGACACTGACAGAGATTGACAGCATGTGTACAGAGGGATTTCCAGACAGACACACAGACACACACACAGACAGACACACACACACAGACGCACAGACAGACGTGCACACACAGACGCACACACGCACCAGATGGCCTATGGGAAAAAGGGAAACCTACAGTACAGGGCCATCCATTTCAGGGGTTGAGCTCAGATCTAGGTCACTAGCACCAGGCAGCCCTTGGCTGTGCTCCCCCTCCTTGCCTTGCCTGACTGAGTTATTTATAGACAAACAAAGACCTTTCCCCCATAAAGCCCATATCCTTCCAAATCCCCTCAAATGGATTGTTGCTGCAGCAGCCACAGAGCTCTCAGCCACTCAGCAAACAAAACTGGATAGGATGGCTCTGTTATCAAAGCATCCTGGACTGAGTGAAATCAAGCCAAGTGTCAACTTAGAAGGGAGACTGGAGAACAGTTGTAAAAATGGGATATATATATAGATTCACAGAGGGACCCATATACATACAGTGCCTTCAGAAAGTCTTCACACCTTGACTTGTTCCACACGTTGTTGTGTTACAGCCTGAATTTAGAATGGATTCAATTGAGATTGTGTCACTGCCTACACACAATACCGCATAATGTCCAAAAGTGGAATTATGTTTTTAGAAATGTTTACAAATTTATTAAAAATGAAAAGCTGAAATGTCTTGAGTCGATAAGTATTCAACCCCGTTGTTATGGCAAACCTATAAAAAAGTTCAGGAGTACAAAATGTGCTTAACAAGTCACATAATAAGTTGCATGGACTCACTCTGTGTGCAATAATAGTGATTGATTTTTGAATTACTACCTCATCTCTGTACCGCACACATACAAAGTTGGTCCCTCAGTCGAGCAGGGAATTTCAAAAACAGATTCAACCACAAAGACCAGAGGTTTTCCAATGCCTTGTAAAAAAGGGCACCTATTGGTAGATGAGTAAATGAAAGCAGAAAGTAAATATCCCTTTGAGCATGGTAAAGTTGTTAATTACACTGCGGTTATTGCATCAATACACCAAGTCACTACAAAGATACAGGTGTCCTTCCTAACTCAGTTGCCGGAGACAAAGGAAACCACTCAGGGATTTCACCATGAGGCCAACGGTGACATTAAAATAGTTATAGTTTAATGGCTGTGATAGGAGAAAACTGAGGATGGATCAACAACATGGTAGTTACTCCACAATACTAACCTAAATGACAGATTGAAAAGAAGGAAGCCTGTACAGAGTAAAAATATTCCAAAACATGCATCCTGTTTGCAATAAGGCACTAAAGTAAAACTGCAAAACATTTGGCAAAGAAATTAACTTTATGTTCTGAATACAAAGCGTTATTTTTGGTGCAAATCCAACACATCAGAGTGCCACTCTTCATTTAATCAAGTGTATGCTTGTCATCGGCAAGGACTATTTTAGGATAAAAATAAATGGAATAGAGCCAAGCACAACAGATCAAAATCCTAGAAGAACGCTGGTTCAGTCTGCTTTCCAACAGACACTGAGCAGCAAATTCACCCTTCAGCAGGACAGGCCAAATATACACTGGAGTTGCTTGCCAAGATGACACCGAATGAAGTGGCTTTTGTTACAGTTTTGACTTAAATCAGCTTGAAGATCTATGGCAAGACTTGAAAATGGCTGTCTCGTCATGATCCACAACCAACTTGACAGAGCTTGACAAATTTAAAAAATAATAATGTGCAAATATAGTACAATCCAGGTGTTCAAAGTTCTTAGACACTTACCCAGAAAGAGAGTCACTGCTAAAGGTGCAAAGGTGTAAAAACGTATTTAATTTTCAATAAATTGTGCAAAAATTTCTAAAAAACATGTTGTTTTCACTGTCATTATGGGGTATTCTGTGTAGATGGGTGAGAAATATATTGATTCCAATTTGAATTCAGGCTTAAACCAAATGTGGAGAGGTATAAATACTTTTTGAGTCATAAGTGCTTACAGTGTTCACAGACAAAACACACACAGAGCCATGTAAAGCCAGACACATTATATAAGCATGAACACACACAGACGAGCACACATATGCACATTGCACACACATGGACTCTTAAATTGGGCATACACGTGTGCACAATTGAGAAACTGCATGTGTGTTGACACATGGAGATGTATGTAAAAAAAAAAAATCAACCATGCAACTAATGAAGAATGGATGTGACTGCCAGTTAGTTACATACATAGCCTAATCACACACACAGGGTGTTTGCAGACTAATTAGCAATATTATAGATGATGAATTATGTCAGACAGCAGTTGTATGCATGTCTGTATGTGTGTTTGGCTGGCAACACAGCACTGTGGGCTTTGGATATCTAGGACAACAAGGTTCACTGACAGTTAAACAGTCCTGACACACACACACACACACACACACACACACACACACACACACACACACACACACACACACACACACACACACACACACACACACACACACACACACACACACACACACACACACACACACACACACACACACACACACACACACACACACACACACACACACACACACACACACACACACACACACCCCTAGTCCTGTCACAGTGACTTAACTGGAACTATCTTCATCATCACCATTTTATGTGTATGTGTGTCTGCGTGCATGCTTGTGAGGGTGCGTGGGTTATCCTACCTGGTCAGAGACGTTGTACCAGCTGTAGTTGAAGGGGCTGGGCCGGTCCTCTGGAGAAAGAGCCACCACCACCAGGTTGTAGCAGGCCCTGGACATGTAAAGCAGGATGACTGTAGCCCCGATGGCTGTAGCCTGGCACACTGATGTACCCTACAGGGAGAGGTAGGAAGGAGGGAGAGGGGAGAAAGAGAGAGAAGTATAGTGAGTATTGTATGTACAGTTCCTTCAGAAAGTATTCCTACCCCTTGACTTATATACTTATATAATACAAGACTTAGACTTATACAAATATTGTTGTGTTACAGTTGCAATTCAAAATGGATAACTTTTTTTTATACCAATTTACATACAATAACCCATAATGACAAAGTGGAAAAAATGCAAGTTTGCAAGTTTTTTTGAAAATTAAATACAGAAATATCTCATTTACATAAATATTTACACCAGAGTCAATACATTACAGCTGTCTTTCTGGGTGTCTCTAAGATCTTTGCACACCTGGATTGTACAATTATTTGCATATTATGCTTGAAAAAAATATTCAAGCTCTGTCAAGTTGGTTGTGGATCATTGCTAGACAGCCATTAAGTTTTGCCATAGAATTTCAAGCTGATTTAAGTCAAAACTGTAACTAGGCCACTCAGGAACAATCCATGTTGTCTTGGTAGCAACTCCAGTGTATATTCGGCTTTGTGTTTCAGGTTATTATCTAGCTGAAAGGTGAATGTCTACCAGGGTCTGTTGGAAAGCAATTCTGAACTAAGTTTTCCTCTAGGATTTTGCCTTTGCTTAGCTCTATTCCATTTCTTTTTATCAAAACAACTCCCTAGTCCTTGCCGATGACAAGCATACCCATAACATGATGCAGCCACCACCATGCTTGAACATATGAAGAGTAGTACTCAGTGATGTGTTGTGTTTGCCCCAAACATAATGCTTTGTATTGAAGACAAAGTTGATTTCTTTGCCACATTTTTTGAAGTTTTACTTTATTGCCTTAATGCAAACAGGATGCATATTTTGGAATATTTTGATTCTGTACAGGCTTCCTTCTTTTCACTCCATCATATAGGTTAGTATTGAGGTGTAACGACAATGTTGTTGATCCATCCTCAGTTTTCTCCTATCACAGCCATCAACTCCTTTCGGACTGGGGGGCAGTATTGAGTAGCCTGGATAATAAGGTGCCCAGAGTGAACTTCCTGCTACTCAGGCCCAAAAGCTAGAATATGCATATCATTAGAATATTTGGATAGAAAACACTCTGAAGTTTCTAAAAATGTTTGAATGATGTCTGTGAGTATAACAGAACTCATGTGGCAGACAAAGACCTGAGAAAAAAATCCAACCAGGAAGTGGGAAATCTGAGGTTTGTAGTTTTTCAAGTCATTGCCTATCGAATATACAGTGTCTATGGGGTCATATTACGCTTCCTAAGGCTTCCACTAGATGTCAGCAGTCTTTAGAACCTGTCTCAGGCTTCTACTGTGAAGGGGGAGAGAATTACAGCTGTTTGAGTCAGGTGTCTGGCAGAATGCTGTGAGCTTAGTCTCGCGCGAGCCCGTGAGAGTTAGCTGCATTCATTTTTCTTTCTAAAGACAAAGAAATTGTCCGGTTAAAACATTATTGAAGATTTATGATAACATCCTAAAGATTGATTCTACACATCGTTTTACATGTTTCGACGAACTGTAATATAATTTTTGGGACTTTTCGTCTGAACTTTTGCCTGGACTTGCCCGCGCCTCGTGAGTTTGGATTTGTGAACTTAACACGTGAACAAAAAGGAGGTATTTGGACATAAATGATGGACTTTATCGAACAAAACAAACATTTATTGTGGAACTGGGATTCCTGAGAGTGCATTCTGATTAAGATCAAAAGGTAAGTGGATATTTATAATGCTATTTCTGACTTTTGTGACACCTCTCCTTCTTTGGAAAATGGCTGTATGTTTTTCTGTGACTTGGCGCTGACCAAACATAATCGCACGGTGTGCTTTCGCCGTAAAGTCTTTTTTAAATCTGACACAGCGGTTGCATTAAACTCCGTAACTGTTTTAAAGTCACCATTCACCACAACTCCGGCAACAGAGTTAGGAAGAACGCCTGTATCTTTGTAGTGTCTCAGTGTATTGATAAACTATCCAAAGTGTAATTAATAACTTTACCATGATCAAAGGGATCAATGTCTGCTTTTAATTACCCTTCTACCAATATGTGCCCTTTGTGAGGCATTGGAAAACCTCCATGGGCTTTGGGATTGAATCTGTGTTTGAAATGGACTGCTTGACTGAGAGACCTTACAGATAATTGTATGTGTGGGGTACAGAGATGAGGTAGTCATTCAAAAATCATGTTAAACACTATTATTGCACACAGTGTGAGTCCATGCAATATATTATGTGACCTGTTAATCAAATGTTTACTCCTGAATTTATTTAAGCTTGCCTTAACAAAGGGGTTGAATACTTATCGACTCAAGACATTTCAGCTTTTCATTTTTAATACATTTCTAAACATTTCTAAAAACACAATAGCACTTTGACATTACGGGGTATTGTGTGTAGTCCAGTGACACAATCTCAATCTAATCCCTTTTAAAATCAGGTTGTAACACAAACAAAATGTGGAAATAGTCAAGGGGTGTGAATACTTTCTGGGGAGAATGACTGTCCCCTTTACTTGAAGCATGGATAGGGTTCAAGGTTGATTGCGGTAATGCAGGCATTGTTAGCAGAAAATAGGATCCCCCATTATAGTGAATGGAAAAATGTAAAGCTTCATGTTTAATCTTTGTGTAAAAAATGTATATAGACTACCGTTCAAAAATTAGTTGAAAAATTAATAGGAAATAGTCAAGATTATAAATAATGATTTTTAATTTAAATAATTAATGTCCTTCAAACTTGCTTTCGTTAAAGAATCCTCCATTTGCAGCAATTACAGCCTCGCAGACCTTTGGCAATCAAGTTGTCAATTTGTTGAGGAAATCTGAAGAAATTTCACCCCATTCTTCATGAAGCACCTCCCACAAGTTGGATTGGCTTGATGGGCACTTCTTACATACCATACGGTCAAGCTGCTCCCACAACAGCTCAACAGGGTTGAGATCCGGTGACTGTGCTGGCCACGCCATTATAGACAGAATACCAGCTGACTACTTCTTCCCTAAATACTTATTGCATAGTTCGGAGCTGTGCTTTGGGTTATTGTCCTGTTGTTGGAGGAAATTGGCTCCAATTAAGCACTGTCCACAGGTTATGGCATGGTGTTGCAAAATGGAGTGACAGCCATCCGTCTTCAAGATCACTTTTAACCTGTATAAATCTCCCACTTTACCACCACCAAAGCACCATCACATTGCCTCCACTATATTTTCATTTTTTCTGTCTCACGAATGTTGTTCTTTGTGATCCAAACACCCCAAACTTAGATTTGTCTGTCCATATCACTTTTCTCCAATCTTCCTCTGTCCAGTGTCTGTGTTCTTTCGCCCATCTTAATCTATTATTTTTATTGGCCAGTCTGAGATATGGCCTTTTCTTTACAACTCTGACTAGAAGGCCAGCATCCCGGAATCGCCTCTTCACTGTCGACGTTGAGACTGGTGTTTTGTGGGTACTAAACTCAGCAAAAAAAGAAACATCCCTTATTCAGGACCCTGTCTTTCAAAAATAATTTTTAAAAATTCAAATAACTTCACAGATCTTCATTGTAAAGGGTTTAAACACTGTTTCCCATGCTTGTTCAATGAACCATACACAATTAATGAACATGCACCTGTGGAACGGTAGTTAATACACTAACAGCTTAAAGACGCTAAGCAATTAAGGTCACAGTTATGAAAACTTAGGACACTAAAGAGACCTTTCTACTGACTCTGAAAAATACCAAAAGAAAGAATCACAGGATGCCTGCTCATCTGCGTGAACATGTCTGAGGAATGCTGCAAGGAGGCATGAGGACTGCAGATGTGGCCAGTCCGTACTGTGAGACGCCTAAGACAGCGCTACAGGGAGACAGGACAGACAGCTGATCGTCCTCACAGGGGCAGACATGTGACAACACCTGCACAGGATCGGTACATCTGAACAGCACACCTGCGGGGCAGGTACAGGATGGCAACAACAACTGCCCGAGCTACATTAGGAACGCAAAATCCCTCCATCAGTGCTCAGACTGTCCGCAATAGGCTGAGAGAGGCTGGACTGAGAGCTTGTAGGCCTGTTGTAAAGGCAGGTCCTCACCAGACATCACCGGCAACAACGTCGTCTATGGGCACAAACCCACCGTCGCTGGACCAGACAGGACTGGCAAAAAGTGCTCTTCACTGACGAGTCAAGGTTTTGTCTCACCAGGGGTGATGGTCGGATTGGCGTTTATCGTCAAAGGAATGAGCGTTACACAGAGACCTGTACTCTTGAGCGGGATCGATTTGGAGGTGGAGGGTCCGTCATGGTCTGGGGCAGTGTGTCACAGCATCATCGGACTGAGCTTGTTGTCATTGCAGGCAATGTCAACGCTGTGCGTTACAAGAAGTGTGGTACCCTTCCTGCAGGCTCATCCTGACATGACACTCCAGCATGACAATGCCACCAGCCATACTGCTTGTTCTGTGTGTGACTTCCTGCAAGTGTGTGATTTCCTGCAAGACAAGAATGTCAGTGTTCTGCCATGGCCAGCGAAGAGGCCGGATGTCAATCCCATTGAGCACGTCTGGGACCTGTTGGATCGGAGGGTGAGGGCTAGAGCCATTTCCCCCAGAAATGTCTGAGGAACTTCCACGTGCGTTGGTGGAAGAGTGGGGTAACATCTCACAGCAAGAACTGTCAAATCTGATGCAGTCCATGAGGAGGAAATGAACAGCAGTACTTAATTCAGCGAGTGGCCACACCAGATACGGACTGTTATTTTTTATTTCGGACCCCCCCCCTTTTATTCAGGGACAAAATATTACATTTCTGTTAGTCACATGTCTGTGGAACTTGTTCAGTTTATGACTCAGTTGATGAATCTTGTTGTGTTCATACAAATATTTACACATGTTAAGTTTGCTGAAAATAAACACAGTTGACAGTGAGAGGACGTTTCTTTTTTTGCTTAGTTTATTTCGGTGCCAGTTGAGGACTTGTGTTATGGATTTCTCTTTGCAACTCTCCCTAGAAGGCCAGCATCCCGGAGTCGCCTCTTCACTGCTGACGTTGAGACTGGTGTTTTGTGGGTACTATTTAATTAAGCTGCCAGTTGAGGACTTGCGAGGCGTCTGTTTCTCAAACTAGACACTAATGTACTTGCCCTCTTGCTCAGTTGTGCACCGGGGCCTTCCACTCCACTTTCTGTTCTGGTTAGAGCCCGTTTGCGCTGTTCTGTGAAGGGAGTAGTACACAGAATTGTACAAGACCTTCAGTTTCTTGGCAATTTCTCACATGAAATACCCTTAATTTCTCAGAACAAGAATAGACTGACGAGTTTCAGAAGAAAGGTGTTTGTTTCTGGCCATGTTGAGCCTGTAATCAAACCCACAAATGCTGATGCTCCAGATACTCAACTAGTCTAAAGAAGGCCAGTTTTATCTTTAATCGGAACAACAGTTTTCAGCTGTACTGACATAATTGTAAAAGGGGTTTCTAATGATCAATTGGCCTTTTAAAATTATAAACTTAGATTAGCTATTTATTTTTTTAATTCACCTTTATTTAACCAGGTAGGTCAGTTGAGAACAAATTCTCATTTACAACTGTGAACTGGCCAAGATAAAGCAAAGCAGTTAGACAAAAACAACACAGAGTTACACATGGGATAAACAAACGTACAGTCAATAACACAATAGAAAAATCTGTATACAGTGTGTGCAAATGAAATAAGGAGGTAAGGCAATAAATAGACCAATATCGGCGAAGTTATTATAATTTAGCAATTTACACTAGAGTGATATGTGCAGATGAGGATGTGCAAGCAGAAATACTGGTGTGCAAAAGAGTAGTAAAAACAAAAACAAATATGGGAATGAGGTAGGTAGTTGGTTGGATGGGCTATTTACAGATGGCTGTGTACAGCTGCAGCAATCAGTAAGCTGCTCTGACAGGTGACGCTTGAAGTTAGTGAGGGAGATATGAGTCTCCAACTTCAGTGATTTTTGCAATTCGTTCCAGTCATTGGCAGCAGACAACTGGAAGGAAAGACAGCCCAAGGGGGTGTTGGCTTTGGGGATGACCAGTGAAATACATCTGCTGGAGCGCGTGCTACTGGTGGGTGTTGCTATGGTGACCAGTGAGCTGAGATAAGGTGGAGCTTTACCTAGCAAAGACTTATAGATAACCTGGAGCCAGTGGGTTTGGCGACGAATATGTAGCGAGGACCAGCCAACGAGAAAATACAGGTCGTGACAAAACAGATGGCACTGTGATAGACTGCATCCAATTTGCTGAGTAGAGTGTTGGAGGATATTTTGTAAATTACATCGCCTAAGTCAAGGATCGGAAGGATAGTCAGTTTTACGAGGGTATGTTTGGCAGCATGAGTGAAGGAGGCTTTGTTGTGAAATAGGAAGCCGATTCTAGATTTAATTTGGGATTGGATATGCTTAATGTGAGTCTGGAAGGGAAGTTTTCAGTTTTCAGTCTCTTTTACCAGACACATAGGTGTTTGTAGTTGTCCAGAGTAGTGATGCTAGACGGGTGGGGGCAGTGATCTGTTGAAGAACATGCATTTAGTTTTACTTGCATTAAAGAGCAGTCGGAAGCTAAGGAATGAGTGTTGAATGGCATTGAAGCTCGTCTGGAGGTAAGTTAACAGTGTCCAAGGCAAAGTCTAGCTTTTTCAAACAGACATTTGCATCCTGTAGCACAAACTCCAAGAAGTTTCTGTTTGAAAAAGCTAGACTTTGCTTTCCTAACTGCCTGTGTATATTGGTTTCCTAACTTCACTGAAAAGTTGCATATCGCGGGGGAAATTCGATGCTAATGTAGTACGCCACAGGATGTTTTTGTGCTGGTCAAGGGCAGTCAAGTCTGGAGTGAACCATTTACATTACATTTACATTTAAGTCATTTAGCAGACGCTCTTATCCAGAGCGACTTACAAATTGGTGCATTCACCTTATGACATCCAGTGGAACAGTCACTTTACAATAGTGCATCTAAATCTTAAAGGGGGGGGGGGGTGAGAGGGATTACTTATCCTATCCTAGGTATTCCTTAAAGAGGTGGGGTTTCAGGAGTCTCCGGAAGGTGGAGATTGACTCCGCTGTCCTGGCGTCGTGAGGGAGTTTGTTCCACCATTGGGGGGCCAGAGCAGCGAACAGTTTTGACTGGGCTGAGCGGGAGCTGTACTTCCTCAGTGGTAGGGAGGCGAGCAGGCCAGAGGTGGATGAAAGCAGTGCCCTTGTTTGGGTGTAGGGCCTGATCAGAGCCTGGAGGTACTGAGGTGCCGTTCCCCTCACAGCTCCGTAGGCAAGCACCATGGACTTGTAGCGGATGCGAGCTTCAACTGGAAGCCAGTGGAGAGAACGGAGGAGCGGGGTGACGTGAGAGAACTTGGGAAGGTTGAACACCAGACGGGCTGCGGCGTTCTGGATGAGTTGAAGGGGTTTAATGGCACAGGCGGGGAGCCCAGCCAACAGCGAGTTGCAGTAATCCAGACGGGAGATGACAAGTGCCTGGATTAGGACCTGCGCCGCTTCCTGTGTGAGGCAGGGTCGTACTCTGCGGATGTTGTAGAGCATGAACCTACAGGAACGGGCCACCGCCTTGATGTTGGTTGAGAACGACAGGGTGTTGTCCAGGATCACGCCAAGGTTCTTGGCACTCTGGGAGGAGGACACAATGGAGTTGTCAACCGTGATGGCGAGATCATGGAACGGGCAGTCCTTCCCCGGGAGGAAGAGCAGCTCCGTCTTGCCGAGGTTCAGCTTGAGGTGGTGATCCGTCATCCACACTGATATGTCTGCCAGACATGCAGAGATGCGATTCGCCACCTGGTCATCAGAAGGGGGAAAGGAGAAGATTAATTGTGTGTCGTCTGCATAGCAATGATAGGAGAGACCATGTGAGGTTATGACAGAGCCAAGTGACTTGGTGTATAGCGAGAATAGGAGAGGGCCAAGAACAGAGCCCTGGGGGACACCAGTGGTGAGAGCGCGTGGTGAGGAGACAGATTCTCGCCACGCCACCTGGTAGGAGCGGCCTGTCAGGTAGGACGCAATCAAGCGTGGGCCGCGCCGGAGATGCCCAACTCGGAGAGGGTGGAGAGGAGGATCTGATGGTTCACAGTATCGAAGGCAGCCGATAGATCTAGAAGGATGAGAGCAGAGGAGAGAGAGTTAGCTTTAGCAGTGCGGAGCGCCTCCGTGATACAGAGGAGAGCAGTCTCAGTTGAATGACTAGTCTTGAAACCTGACTGATTTGGATCAAGAAGGTCATTCAGAGAGAGATAGCGGGAGAGCTGGCCAAGGACGGCACGTTCAAGAGTTTTGGAGAGAAAAGAAAGAAGGGATACTGGTCTGTAATTGTTGACATCGGAGGGATCGAGTGTAGGTTTTTTCAGAAGGGGTGCAACTCTCGCTCTCTTGAAGACGGAAGGGACGTAGCCAGCGGTCAGGGATGAGTTGATGAGCGAGGTGAGGTAAGGGAGAAGGTCTCCGGAAATGGTCTGGAGAAGAGAGGAGGGGATAGGGTCAAGCGGGCAGGTTGTTGGGCGGCCGGCCGTCACAAGACGCGAGATTTCATCTGGAGAGAGAGGGGAGAAAGAGGTCAGAGCACAGGGTAGGGCAGTGTGAGCAGAACCAGCGGTGTCGTTTGACTTAGCAAACGAGGATCGGATGTCGTCGACCTTCTTTTCAAAATGGTTGACGAAGTCATCTGCAGAGAGGGAGGGGGGAGGGGGAGGAGGATTCAGGAGGGAGGAGAAGGTGGCAAAGAGCTTCCTAGGGTTAGAGGCAGATGCTTGGAATTTAGCGTGGTAGAAAGTGGCTTTAGCAGCAGAGACAGAGGAGGAAAATGTAGAGAGGAGGGAGTGAAAGGATGCCAGGTCCGCAGGGAGGCGAGTTTTCCTCCATTTCCGCTCGGCTGCCCGGAGCCCTGTTCTGTGAGCTCGCAATGAGTCATCGAGCCACGGAGCGGGAGGGGAGGACCGAGCCGGCCTGGAGGATAGGGGACATAGAGAGTCAAAGGATGCAGAGAGGGAGGAGAGGAGGGTTGAGGAGGCAGAATCAGGAGATAGGTTGGAGAAGGTTTGAGCGGAGGGAAGAGATGATAGGATGGAAGAGGAGAGAGTAGCGGGGAGAGAGAGCGAAGGTTGGGACGGCGCGATACCATCCGAGTAGGGGCAGTGTGGGAGGTGTTGGATGAGAGCGAGAGGGAAAAGGATACAAGGTAGTGGTCGGAGACTTGGAGGGGAGTTGCAATGAGGTTAGTGGAAGAACAGCATCTAGTAAAGATGAGGTCGAGCGTATTGCCTGCCTTGTGAGTAGGGGGGAAGGTGAGAGGGTGAGGTCAAAAGAGGAGAGGAGTGGAAAGAAGGAGGCAGAGAGGAAAGAGTCAAAGGTAGACGTGGGGAGGTTAAAGTCGCCCAGAACTGTGAGAGGTGAGCCGTCCTCAGGAAAGGAGCTTATCAAGGCATCAAGCTCATTGATGAACTCTCCGAGGGAACCTGGAGGGCGATAAATGATAAGGATGTTAAGCTTGAAAGGGCTGGTAACTGTGACAGCATGGAATTCAAAGGAGGCGATAGACAGATGGGTAAGGGGAGAAAGAGAGAATGACCACTTGGGAGAGATGAGGATCCCGGTGCCACCACCCCGCTGACCAGAAGCTCTCGGGGTGTGCGAGAACACGTGGGCGGACGAAGAGAGAGCAGTAGGAGTAGCAGTGTTGTCTGTGGTGATCCATGATTCCGTCAGTGCCAAGAAGTCGAGGGACTGGAGGGAGTCATAGGCTGAGATGAACTCTGCCTTGTTGACCGCAGATTGGCAGTTCCAGAGGCTACCGGAGACCTGGAACTCCACGTGGGTCGTGCGCGCTGGGACCACCAGAGTAGGGTGGCCGCGGCCACGCGGTGTGGAGCGTTTGTATGGTCTGTGCAGAGAGGAGAGAACAGGGATAAACAGACACATAGTTGACAGGCTACAGAAGAGGCTACGCTAATGCAAAGGAGATTGGAATGACAAGTGGACTACACGTCTCGAATGTTCAGAAAGTTAAGCTACGTAGCAAGAATCTTATTGACTAAAATGATTAAAATGATACAGTACTGCTGAAGTAGGCTAGCTGGCAGTGGGTGCGTTGTTGACACTACACTAGTCAAGTCGTTCCGTTGAGTGTAATAGTTTCTGCAGTGTTGCTATTCGGGGGCTAGCTGGCTAGCTAGCAGTGTTGTTTACGTTACGTTGCGTTAAAAGAACGACAATAGCTGGCTAGCTAACCTAGAAAATCGCTCTAGACTACACAATTATCTTTGATACAAAGACGGCTATGTAGCTAGCTACGATCAAACAAATCAAACCGTTGTACTGTAATGAAATGAAGTGAAAATGTGATACTACCTGTGAATGCGACCGGGTTGTTGAGTTCTATTCAGAAGACGTTGGCTAGCGTTGGCTAGCTAGCAGAGTCTCCTACGTTAAGGACGACAAATAGCTGGCTAGCTAACCTCGGTAAATTTAGATAATCACTCTAAGACTACACACTCTAAACCTAAACAACACAATTATCTTGGATACGAAGATACGAAGACAGCAAAGACAGCTATGTAGCTAGCTAACACTACACTAATCAAGTCGTTCAGTTGAGTGTAATAGTTTCTCCAGTGCAGCTAATCAGTGGACGTTAGCTAGCTGGCTAGTGAAGACTATGTTAGGACGGAGAAATACGATAATTACGCAATTATCTTTGATACAAAGACGGCTATGTAGCTAGCTGAGAAGAAATTGCTAAGATTAGACAAATCAAACCGTTGTGCTATAATGAAATATAATGAAATGTAATGAAAAAGTTATACTACCCGCGGGAGCGAAGTGCCGATGCGACCACTCGCTCCAACCCGGAAGTTAGGAACCAAGGGCTATATCTGTTCTTAGTGCAACATTTTTTGAATGGGGCGTGCTTATTTAAGACGGTGAGGAAACCACTTTTAAAGAATAACCAGGCATCCTCTACTGACGGAATGAGGTCAATATCTTTCCAGGATAGCTGGGCCAGGTCGATTAGAAAGGCCTGCTCGCCTAAGTGTTTTAGGGAACGTTTGACAGTGATTAGGGGTGGTCGTTTGACCGCGGACCCATTACGGACGCAGGCAATGAGGCAGTGACCGCTGAGATCCTGGTTGAAGACAGCAGAGGTGTATTTAGAGGGCATGTTGGTCAGGATGATTTCTATCAGGGTGCTCGCGTTCACGGATTTAGGGTTGTACCTGGTAGGTTCCTTGATAGTTTGTGTGAGATTGAGGGCATCTAGCTTAGATTGTAGGATGGCCGGGGTGTTAAGCATATCCCAGTTTAGGTCACCTAACAGGGACTAGTCTCTCACTCCCTGCCACTGAAAAAAATCCCCACAGCATGATCCAGCCAACACCCTGCTTCACCATAGGGACAGTGCCAGGTTTCCTCCAGATGTGACGCTTGGCATTCAGGCCAAAGAGTCACATCTAGGTTTCATCAGACCAGAGAATCTTGTTTCTCATAGTCAGAGTCCTTTAGGTGCCTTTTGGCAAACTCCAAGCAGGCGGTCATGGGCTTTTTACTAAATCCATTTTAGAATAAGGCTACAACGTAACACATGTAGAAAAAGTGAAGGGGTCTGAATACTTTCTGAATGCACTGTATATATGGTCATTTTTAGATATACAGGGTAAAGTTGATAATTGTATAATGAAGACAGTAATCACTTTTGCGAGGCACACTGCTAGGACTAGGACTCTTGGAAGATTAGTCCAAATGGGGACTAAAAGAGATCCAAATCAAATCAAACACGGCATGGCCAAAGTGAGAGGAAAAGATAAGATCATTATGTAAAAACTTCAACACCATTTGATTTTGAGATGGAGGTGAAATCCAAAGTTGTGCTATACACACACATAGGCTAAGTCACAGCTAATTTGTAAATGGCAAGTATTGATACATTACTAGCTAAAACACAGAATCAAAGTCAGGAAACAAACAACATTGGCTACATTATCCCCCCTCTAATCTGAGAGTGGTGAGTTACCCACCCACACACGCTCAGACAGATCCAGCTCAAATCCGCAGCTTGAGCTCCATCAGCAGCAGTTTTTCATTTAGTATAAAAGTTTTTCATTTAGTATAAAATTGTGTTTATGCAACAAATGTTAGAGCATCAATTCATTAATCAAACTGAATCACACAGAATAATTTCAAACTAAAAAGTATCATCCCTGAGGTTTGATTTGAATAGGGCAATCTATAAGCACAGACAAATGATTTCGAGGATCTGAAAGGATTAGGTATGGAGGAATGGTCTAAGATCCCTACCAATGTGTTCTCCAACTCATAAAACATTTTTGAAAAAAAAAGCTCAGGGTTTCAAATATTTTGACCACTATCTTTTTTAAATGTTTATTTTATATTACTTGTTAAACAAAATATATTTATCTGAGCAATTGTATTAGTATAACCCCATTTATTTAGCATATAATATAGCTCATTATTTGAATTATTTATTTTATACAGTCATTTTTGCTCATCTTTATCAATGGTGTCAATAATTTCAGACCCCACTGCCTTCAGAAAGTATTCTGGCTGATTGGCTGATTGGTTGACTGATTAAATTATGTATTAGTTAATTTGTTGATGGGACTAGATGACTGATTGAGGATGGTCCAGTACCTTGGACTCGAGGTAGACGTTGGCAGAGGACATCTTGGCGATCTTGAAAATGCACACGGCCAGCGAGACGGCGCAGAGTACGAAGAGACTGTCATTGACCAGCACCCGGGCCAGCACCACCTGCCTCACCTCTGCCTCGCCCACGTCTCCCCCAATGCCACCCTGCACCAGCATGGCGCATGTTAGGTTCACCACGAGGAAGAAAAGGCTGGAAAAGGTGAACGCCAAGCGAATGGGCACCCTGTGCAAAAAAACACACAATTATAGGTGGTACGACAAAATAGTTAATTGTTTTACTGGTAAGACTTCCCTGTAGCATTGTTTCCTGATTGTAGATTCGTTAGTGTCACACCAAAGAGGGAAATAGTTTTTTTTTTATCCTGTCGTGGGTCATAAAACTACATGCAGGGCGCATGGCCTAGGAACGGTGGGTTAACTGCCTTCTTCAATCTTGCATGTCGTCATCACAAACATGGCGCTCTTATAGACAGTGTACATTTTTCAATGTAACACACCTCAATATAAAAATAGTGCTTTTAGATAATGTAGAAAACTAATATTCCACAACTTACTTTTTAATTTCAATGACAGGTATTTATTTGTACCAACATTTTAGCTTTTTATAATAAGCTAATGTATTGACAAGGTTACACATATGAGTTTCTAGGGCACAGCATGTGCTTTAGAAGTAGCTACAATTAATACAGGCTGTATTTCAATCGATTTTGGGAGCACCAGCGCTATCAATGAATGTTTTTTATTTAGAGCAACATTACAATAATTCTACACAACAATAAATTGACCATAAGCTTGAAATACCCCAAACCCATCCTACTGCACTGGCTCACTCAATCTTCACAGTTCCCCCTCTCTCTTTATCTCCTAACTCTTCTCCACTCTTCCTTTAGACCCTCCCCCCTTGCAGGATGTGTGCGTGTATTTGTGTATTAGTGTGTGTGTATTAGTGTGGGTGTGTGTGCCGTCGTGTGAGTGAGTGAGTGAGTCGGGGGATTGCAGAGTACCGGGATGGAAAGGGGGGGAGGAGTTTGTGTGGTGGATTTGGGGATTTGAGCTCACAGCTTTTCACTCCGCATCAGACATTAAAGCGGCTGATCAAAGTGCTTATTAGTCCAGAAATTTGGACCCCACCTTCCCCGTCCACATCAAAAAGCCCAGGGTGGAGACAGCTTAGACGAAGCTCAGGGGGCATAATTAGATTTCATCAAGGTTATCGGGCACTCTGTTCCAATGTATCTACAATAATACCCTTCAGTCATACAGTAGAAGCCAGAGTCATAGATACTGTACACACAGAGCTTGGCCAACTTGGTTTTGTATCTAGGGCTTGGAGTATCTGAACGAGAGCCATGTTGGCACCAAAGGTTTGAAAGATCCCATTCTAGTAAGAATGTATTAGAATGTTATGTTAGTCCCATAGTGATTTGCAATTGGCAGAAACGGTAGCAACTGCAATGCATCTACCTTTTTTCAATTTTAGTAACATATTTTGGGCGGTTGAGGGGGTTTGACAAGGTCCCACATAAGACTTAACTGTTGTGTGTCGCCTTCAAACAACCATTGCATTTCAACTCTAATTTATTTTTCACCAAAAAACATCCCTTCTATTACACCAGCTTTGATTTGGGTTATTGGAGATTTGATGCCCTCCTGCCCTACATCCCCTCCCCTTCTTTGTCCCTCGACCCACCCCACCCATCAAAAACACAGTTAGACTAACCCAGATACTGACTCAGCAGAATTCCACTTACCTGTATTTGTTAAGCTCCGGAGAATATTTTGCATTGGCTTTAAACATTATCTGGGGAGACAGAATGGGAGGGGGGAGGGACACAATGTTATTGACTGGCCGATATGTGGTGGAAGCAGTCTGACTCAAAATGGCCACCAATGTGAATCACAAAGATGGATGCCGAGCTGGTGGGCTCAATGACTCTGTATATATGAATGGACAAAGCCATCGATCACGTGACACCATTTGTTCCTATGTGAAAACCCAATAGTGCATTTGAAGGCCAGGAAGTTTCTTAAGATGGCCTGGGAGATTTATGTAGACATAACATACTCAGTTTGAGAGCTAGCTCAGTGCTGCCCCCTTTCATTGAGTATCTCAAGGTGAAGGCCAAATGGGTACTGCAGGCTGCCATTAGCAACTAAATTACCCCAATAACTTTTTATGTGTGCAATTTTTAAACATGTTCAAGGACATACAACTGGTGTAATATAAGTCATTATTAGTACCATGATTTGTCTTCCAAATTTGAGGGATCCTGTTTTCTGCAAACAATCCCTGCAGTACTGCGGTCGGCCTTGAACTTCGTGGCTTCAATGAGAAGGGGCAGTCATTGTCCCCTAAGCGGGGTGCACACTCTGGTTGTGTACGAAAGGGGGTCAAATATTAAGCGGTGTATATATGCAATCTGTATCAGGTTTTCAAAGGACTTTTCACACTACTGTCGAACAGAGCTGAGTCCAACCAAGCTGTACTGAGCCGGCCTGATTACGCATTCATCGTGGTTGCTGGTTGCTGACAATGT